>NC_056739.1:1230086125-1230211048 GCF_019279795.1 Protopterus annectens
AGGGGTGGTTTCTGCCCAGAAACTGTAGTTTTATTGGCCATTTTGGGCTAATTTCTATCTTCTATAAAAATGCATTTGTGCATTTTTTGTGTTTGTATAAGCTCAGCAGATCCTGCCCAGGTGTCCTGCAGAGACCTTCAATGCCAGAGAGACAAAAGGAGAGACTTTGGAGTGTTTAAGTACTATTGTTTTGATTTTTCTTGTTGCTTATTGCTATTTCCACCTAAACACTCGTTTTCTGGCATTTATTGCTTCTTAGAACGCTCATTTTACACTGAAATTGCATTTATTTGTGCCTGCAATTTAAAATTCGTTTTTTGTTGTAAATTGTATTTTTAATTGTTACTGGCTTTAGACTCAAGTGTGGCAGCCATTACTGCACTATAAAAGTGTTTTAGCATTTGTTTCTACTGTTTTCTTGAAGAAAACAAAAAAAAAAAACAAAAAATCTTGCTATTTTCCCACCTTACTAAGCTAGAAAAGTCCAGTTTCAGATACCTGCTGATACCTGGACTGTGTTTAAACATCTGTGTTTGGCCATACCTTACTTGGGCAAAAAGGAAGTTTCTTTGTTCACCAGTGAGAGTGGGGAGCTCTGAACAACCTACCTGCCCTTGGAGGAATGGTTTCTGCCCAGAAACAGATTTTATTGGTCATTTTGGGCTAATTTCTATTTCTTTAATCTTTCTGATATAAAAACCACATTTGCATGTTTTTGTGTTTGTATAAGCTCAGCAGATCCTGCCCAGGTTTTCTGCAGAGACCTACGATGCCAGAGAGACAAAAGGAGAGACTTTGGAGTGTTTAAGTACCATTTTTTTTGTTTATTCTTGTTGCTTATTGCTATATCCACCTAAACGCTCATTTTCTGGCATTTATTGCTTCTCAGAATGCTCATTTTACACTGAAATTGCATTTATTTGTGCCTGCACTTTAACATTCATTTTTTGTTGTAAATTGTATTTTTAACTGTTACTGGCTTCCCACTCAAGTGTGACAGCTATTACTGCACTATAAAAGTGTTTTTGCATTTGTTTCTACTGTTTTCTTGAAAAACAAAAACAAAAAACAAAACAATCTTGCTATTTTCCTGCCTTACTAAGCTAGAAAAGTCCAGTTTCAGATACCTGCTGATACCTGGACTGTGTTTAAACATCTGTGTTTGGCCATACCTTACTTGGGCAAAAAGGAAGTTTCTTTGTTCACCAGTGAGAGTGGGGAGCTCTGAACAACCTACCTGCCCTTGGAGGAGTGGTTTCTGCCCAGAATATGTTGTTTTATTGGCAATTTTGGGCTAATTTCTCTCTCTTTAATCTTTCTGATATAAAAACTGCATTTGCGTGTTTTTTGTGTTTGTATAAGCTCAGCAGATCCTGCCCAGGTATCCTGCGGAGATCTACAATGCCAAAGAGACAAAAGGAGAGACTTTGGAGTGTTTAAGTTCCATTTTTTTGGTTTTTCTTGTTGCTTATTGTTATTTACGCATAAACACTCAATTTCTGGCGTTTATTGCTTCTTAGAATTCTCATTTTACACTGAAATTGCAGTGCCTGCACTTTAAAATTAGTTTTTTGTTGTAAATTGCTTTTTTAACTGTTACTGGCTTCCCACTCAAGTGTGACAGCCATTACTGCACTATAAAAGTGTTTTTGCATTTGTTTCTACTGTTTTCTTGAAAAAAAAACAACAAAAAAACAAAAAAAATATTGCTATTTTCCCACCTTACTAAGCTAGAAATGTCCAGTTTCAGATACCTGCTGATACCTGAACTGTGTTTAAGCTTCTGTGTTTGGCCATACCTTACTTGGGCAAAAAGGAAGTTTCGTTGTTCACCAGTGAGAGTGGGGAGCTCTGAAAACCCTACCTGCCCTTGGAGGAGTGATTTCTGCCCAGAAACTGTATTTTATTGGCCATTTTGGGCTAATTTTTATCTCTTTAATCTTTCTGATATAAAAAACGCATTTGCGTGGTTTTGCGCACAGGGCAGCACCAGTTAGCTAGGTTTAAACTATTCCCGACTACACAAAGTGTACTCTTCAGTTTTTCCCTTGGAGCTAGACAAACCTGCAACTTTAGCACTCAAACCATTCATTTTACAGCCCAGCACTTGCTTAAAACTCATAACAAGCACTAAATGCCCCTAGCACTATCCCTCCTTATACTGTCCAGAAAGACAAGGCTCTCTATTCGTCCACACCAGTCAGTCAGAAAAACAGCTCACTCTACCTATTCAGGCACATCCAAAGGGCAGTTTCCGGTGTACTCTCCAGTCCAACTGGTGAATCTGGGCATTTTGAGGCAATGTTACAACTGCCTCATGTACACAGACAACCCTCTCCTCCTACCACCAAACACTAATATATGGGAGAGATGCAATTATACAGCCAGACTGGAGGCAAAGCTCTCTCAACCCCAGACTGTAACCGACTGTCAAGAGGAGAAGGGTAATACCTGCAACACACCACCAGTCTCACATAGACCTAACAAACCAACACAGGCAAATAACACACATAAATACAGGAAAACATACTCGGAGGCTCTAAATAAAAATCTGCAAAAGCAACAGAGACCTCCAAAGCAGACATCCAAGCAACCTACACAACCCATCACCAACCATGAAACACATACTTCACATAATCAGTGTGCCACACAATCACAGCCCTTAAGGCAAAATAACATACCCAGCACACTAGTGATAGGCGACGCTATAATCAGAAACACTGATGTCCCACTAACTAGGCTGGACAAGGAGAAGGTTACAGTTAGCTGCCTGTCAGGTGCCAGGATATGCCACATAACACAAGCACTTAGGTCACTCCAGAACAAGTACATATACGACTCTGTCATTGTACATGTTGATGTGAATGACCTGAGACGTACCTCCCTGGACTACATGAAAAGAGACATGGAAGAGCTCTCTGATCATGTAGCCCAGGCAGGTATAACCCTGACTCTGAGTCGCATCCCACCCTCACCAAGAATGATGCCACAGTATAAAGAAAAAATGATCAACTTCAACAATTGGCTAAGTTTCTGGTGTCATTCAAAGGGGGATCCAGTATCTGTCTGCCTGGGATGACATGCTCAACAGGCCACGTTGCTTCACAAGAGATGGCTTGCACCTGTCACCCTTAGGCTTTTGAATACTGGCAAAGGCTCTTGCCGCCCCCATAGTGCATTTTTTAGGCAAGACTCAAAGACAAACCCACCACCATAAATAGCACAAGTAACCAAAAACTGAGGGTAATGCTACTCAACAGATGTGAAAACATGCTGGTTATGCACGGCAGTAGTAACACATCAAAACTTTAATCCTGGATCAAGAACAGTAAGCGCTTTCACAACCAAAACAGTTGCTTCATCAGTCTGATGAAGCAACTGTTTTGGTTGTGAAAGCACTTACTGTTCTTGATCCAGGATTAAAGTTTTGATGTGTTACTACTGCCTTGCCGTGTATAACCAGCGTGTTTTTACATCTGTATACCTTTTTTCCACATGGTTATTTAATCTGGAGTTTGGTTCCTTATTTTCTTCATAATGCTACTCAACACCAAAAGTCTAAACCTCAAAATGCACGCACTCGAGGCACTCCTCAGTATGGAGAACATCGATATCTGTGCAGTAACAGAAACCTGGTTTAAGTTTCCAGAGAGCACCCCAGCACTACCAGGCTATAACTCATACCATACCTTTCGGCCACAGAATCAGGACCGAAACACAAAAGGCGGGGGTGTATCCATATTCATCAAGGATACTCACACCTCCAGGTTAGTGACACAGCACGATGCATCAGAGATCATCCAAGTGCAACCAACAATGGGCAAAACTGCAATCCAAATTGTTGCTGCAGATCACCCACCATGACCCAGGACCCTCATTCCCCATTTCTGGAGACACTGAGAAACATGAAGGTCCTACCAAATGCCCTAATACTGGGTGATTTCAACTACCCAAACATTAACTGGGAGAACTACTCATGTACTAACTCCCTTGCCCTATGCTTCCTAGAATTTATAAACTCAAACACCCTGGATCAACTGGTCAACACCCCCACCAGAGGGAACAACATATTGGACCTGGTCATCACCAACATGGGCGACTGGTGTTCCAGACCTGATGTTAACCCCTTACTGGTTAGATCAGACCATAGACTAATCACTCTGGATATTCACATTCCGCTCCCAACCCCAATTAAGGAAACCACCGTGAAAAACTTTTCAAAAGCAAACACTTCACATTGTTTAAGACCAAGGTGGAAAGGTTCACAGCCCCCACACCAATGGACAGTGCTGTCCAAGCTGTTGAAACCTATACAAAGGCACTCTATGATCATCTGCAGGAATGTATGGATCATGCTATCCCAAGTAAAACCAAGACTCACTCCTCCAAGAAAAGGAAACCTGTCTGGTGGACCCCTGCCATAAACAGGCTCTACAATAGAAGGAGGAAACTAGTACAGATAAGAGCAAAATCCCTAGAAGGAAAGACATCCCTGATCAGTATCAGCAAGAAACTCCGATCCCTCATTAAATCATCTAAGGCTAGCTTTGAAAGAAAAATTGCCAAGGACTCCATAGACAACCACAATGCGTTTTTTAGCTATGTCAAGAACCTAAGTGGAAACTCTCAGATCTGCTCTGAGTTGGTGCAGAATGGCACAAAATACACTGAACCGACTGATATTGCCAACATTTTGGCAGACAGGTTCAGTGCCAACTTCACACCCCTCTGATCCCCTAAAGAGCCCATAACCATACCAGAAGAATGTAAGGCCCCGACAATCACTGACACACAGGTTAAAACAGCCCTATCCAAAGCGAAAAATACAGCCTCAATGGGACTGGACGGTGTCCCAGACTGTGTCTTACAATAGGTCCAAAATGAACTAACCCCTCACCTAAACACACTGTTCAAACTCAGCCTCTCTACAGGCTACATGCCCACAGAGTGGCGCACAGCAACAGTTATCCCACTCCACAAAGGTGGTGCTACAATGGACCCCGGGAACTATCGCCCTATAAGCCTGCCTAGCCTGGTCTGCAATGCTATGGAGCACATCATCATGGAACTCATTAACAGAGATATTGGGAACCTTCAAACTTTGGACCCCACCCAGTTTGGCTTTGTTAAGGGCAGATCATGCCTCCTTAACTTGGTGGACTTCTTTGAGACAGTTACCAAGTCATTAGATGAGGGTAAGGAGGTCCACACAGTCTACCTAGACCTTGCAAAGGCTTTCAACACCATTCCCCATTCTGGTATTATAGACAAACTCACCAACCTGAACATTAACCCCTACATCACAAGATGGGTTGCAAATTGGCTCATGGACAGAACCCACACAGTGAGAGTTGCAGACTCTAGGTCCGACTTTAACCGTTTACAAGTGGTGTTCCCCAGGGCCCAGTCCTAGGACCCCTCCTGTTCAGTATATACTTCTCAGAGGTACAGGCAAGCACAGGAGGACTTTGGCTGACCAAGTTCGCAGATGACTGCAAACTAGGGGCCATAATTGATTCTCCCGCTGATACAGACACCCTCCAGAAGGGTCTCACTGAGATGAATACCTGGTGTTAAAATCATGGCCTCAAGCTGAATGCCAAAAAGTGCATAGTCATCCCCTTTGGAAAAAACAAAGTACTCGTGAACTACCACATAGGTGGTAGTCCCCTAAATACAGAAAAAGTAATAAGGTATCTGTGGACCCAAGTAGATAGCAATCTCTCCTTTGATAATCATATTGTCAAGGTGGTTAGAAAATCTGTCTACGTGACCCACTTAATCTCGAAAGGGTTCTCATCCAGAACAAAGGAGGTTATTGTGCCTCTCTACTCATCACTTATTAGACCCATTATAGAATACAACACCCCATTCGGGATGTACCTTACTAGACACCTGCAACAGCTGGAAAGACCACAAAAGTACCTCACCAAGAGGATTACTGGCCTCAAACAGATGACCTATGCAGCCCGACTAAAGAAACTCCAGCTGTACTCGGTTGCATACCATTTACTCAGAGGTGATCTCTGCTTGACATACAAGGCCATGTCCAACCCAGAATTGATGGATATGCTCCACCTAAAAAAAACAAATCCCTGAGAGCTACATGCTCTAGGGATATAAACCTTACCACAACGATAAATAGGACGTACTGCAGGGATAGATTCCTGACCCAGAGACTCCCCATGCTTTGGGACAAGATTCCAATATACATCAGGCAGAGCCCCTCACTAGCACTCTTTAAGAGAAACCTTGACGGGTGGATGGGAAACAGAAAATTTACCCTGGGGATCACTGCAGTGGCTCTGCTGGACTGAGGCGCAGGGAACTAATGGCTCTGCTGGTCAGAGGCACAGGGAACTAATCTAAGGGAATGGCGAAAGCCAACACACTCTGGCTAGGCTTATAAATGCCCTTGGGCAGATAAGCTAGTACTTACCTATGAACCTATGAACCTATGAAAAATTCCTGTCAGCTTTGCTGCTGACAAACAGAACAAAACTTTCTTTGCAGCAGATACATATCTTGACTCTGAAATATAGCCCCATTATAGCCATTCACTCACTCCTTCAGACACTTGAGTTTCTTTCCTGACCAACCTCATGTGACAGCTATCACTGACTACCAAGCATGCCTATGAACTTCTTCAGCCTGAGTTGATAGGTTAGCAATCAACCTGTACAGTTTCATTCTGGGGTGACCAAGGGCAGCCTGTGCAACCAGCCTATATAGTCACATAAGCAGAGACCATGCAGAACCCCATCTCTGACATATACGCTCCCAATAGTAGTTTCATGCACTTGCACTAACATCTTTCAGTATCTCTAGTTACACACAAAATGCTGAATACATCTGTTAGAGAGCTGGATGCAGCACTGAATCTACAGTGTTTATCTGGGTGGAGAGGTGAGCACACCTAGCCAACCATTTTGTACAGTGCTTCTCCATGATGCATCTCCATCTACTAGGTTAAACTGACAGCATTACATATTGCGATGGGTCATGAATTATGGGAATTTTCATTCCGTATGTAGTGTTACCCGTATTAGCGTGTTGCCATTGGATGCTCTGCAAGCAACATTCATAAGGTGCTCTTCTTCCATGGCTTTGATAGGTTTTGAGATGATGTTACAGACCAGAGTGAAACTGCATTGATTATTTCATTAATAAAGAGAGAGTGTCTCAAATGGAGTTCATTGTGTTAAATAGCAGACCTTATGTTAACAATTGTTGTCTCAGGAAAAACAAAGATGAAATAAATAATGCAATTAAAATAAAATGATATTAAACATATGTACTGTGATTCACTTTTTAAGTAATTTGACATGAAGCAGACAGTTTCTCAGTTATGAAGAGGCTATTGTTGTGTCTAGCTTTTATGTGCAAAATGTAACTCAGAATGCCTTGACTGTAACCACACTAAAAAGATGATTGTTTCTGATTTCCTTTAAAAGGCTAGCTTCAGACAGTCACAGCTAAGGACTACAGGAGGTAGGCTAGTTTAGGATTTGATGTTTTAAGGTATGAAGAGGAAGGGGGTCTCACACCTGGAAACTGACATCTATTGGGGAACAAGGCACCGTTAGGTTAAAGATTCAAACTAATCAAAGCTGAAGGATCTGGGTTTTATGATAACAGACTTCAGCACAGTGGGCAGCCTCTCAGAATACCATGTGAGACCTGAAAGAAAAATAACCAACTTGATTTGAAGGTAAGGGAAATAGATGTAGCATTTAGGTAGTATAAATAAACATGAAGAAACTGAGGAAAATAGGTCTCATTAGAACAAAAACAAATGGGTATGGCACTCTGAAATGCAAAAGGCTTCACATAGTATCCAGTTCAACCACTAATTAAACAAGCTTTACAGACATTCATATACTAGTAATTAAATGCAAAAGGAGAATAACAAAGTTAAAACATATGATATATTGGAGCAGAAAAAGATAAAGAAAAAAAGCATGGCTTCTAACTTAGTTTTTTTTTGCTCAGTACTTATGAAAGAAGAGAGGAATATTAATTAGATAATTGATAAAAGCAGCTGCGGCAGCAAACCACCAAGAAATCCAACAAAGAGTGCCAAACTAATTCACACAGCAAAAAGTCTCTTCAATAAAATTAAGGATATGTATTGATGAAAGAATCTACTAGTTTATTAAATAAAAGATTTATGAGAAAGAATCTGTAGTAGTGATGCACTGGTTAGGTAGGCCGATCCAAGTCTTTTTACAGAGGTACAAGAAAAACTTTGAATTGTTTGTAATGAATGGCAGGTGAGAGTCCTATTCACAAGAGTGAGAACATAATAAAAGATAGAAATGAAGACATGACAAAAGCTAGAAATGTACACTGTAGACATGAGTTGAAAGGAAAACTATAGAATCTCTAAAAGAGGAATGTGAATTGCTTATCCTCTAAGCTGATAGAGATGTGCATTACATGTGCAAAGTGTTTGTGTGTGCCACAACTACAGAAATAATGAGAAACAAAGGCCCAGAATCGGGAACCATTTTAAATATTGCTTTAATTCACCTAGAAAGTTAATTTATCAGCAATTTGTGCATCACCCTACATTCTCTGAAGAATAAGAAGTGTGAAAGTCTAATGTCTGTCATTACTAACTGACTACAATCTTCAGTGATTTATTAGAAAATTAAAAGTTTTATGAGATCAGTATAAACATACGAGGCACAATCAGGAGAGCTGAGAGCTCAGTTATGTGACAGACTGATGTTATATTCAGGATAAGTTTCTACTTCTCATGTCCAATAGACCTAGAATGGGCTCCAGCTCCTGTGTTACCCCAAAATGGATTAAGTGGGTAATGAAAGAATCAGTGAATAAATTAACGAAAAAGGAAATGATTTTATATCTGTTAACATGTTGAGAGAACCTCAGCATGAATATCAAGTCAAACAAGATTAATGGATCGTTGGCTGGGAGACAACAGCAGTAGCTAAGAAGATGAAAGTGATTAGGGTCTATCCTAGACAATTTCAATCAGCTGTAGTTCCATCAAACAGGACTGACTATACACCAGTCTTCCACAAGGGGGTACGTCATGTTCCTGAAGTTTCTCCCATGTGCCAGCTTAGTTGATATAATGAAGTCTGACGTTGTACAGTCATGAGGTAAAAAGAGAACTGTGTAGATTTAAGGCTGCTAGATGGAACGGGATCATAGAATTATGTTTGATAAAAAACAATATTGTTAAATAAAACATTAGCAAGTCATTTGATCCACTTTCACACAAAATGTTAACGAAAGTCTGAAAAGACCTTGTGATGCTTGTCTCTGAGACATGATGATTAAGCCGCTGTACAGATCATAGGCTTTTAGTGTCTGTCACTGTAAGCTTTCTTCGTATCTCGATTGGTGAGGTAACTTTCTGCAGTAAGCAGCAACTCTATCCTTTACCACATTTCTTTAGCTTTTGAATGTACAGGAGTTAAAGAGTTTATACTGTAAAGGAAAACAAAGTGTTTTGTCATTATTTTTGTACAGATCACCAGTGTTGCTAATTTTACTATGAGATTTCTTGGATGTGCTGAGTATTATGGTGTTTGCTTCCTTACATAATGATGCATGTGTCAAAGCTAGATGCCTCCCAGCTAATTGAAATGCTGACTTCCTGATTAGTGGCTGGTTGTTTTGAACTAATTGCTTTTGCTGCAGACAAGTTCTTCCTGCTATAACAAAGAAGCTTAGGAACCAATTTGTGTGTAAGCACAGCACACATCTGTTCCCGAGTTACTGTCCTACTGATTCTCCATGTGAGCTGGAGACATCATAAAAAGAGGAAGGAAATGAGTTATACAAAGTACCAGAAGGAAATTTCTTACAGGGCTTTCTAAAAACTTTTGCCAGCAAAATCAAAAAGAATGCGCTTTTAAGTGGTAAATAACCTGTGCAACATGATTTTGGGATAAAGATGACATTTTTGGAAGAAGTTTTAAATGTAGTTTTAAGAGGTAGCAAAGAACTCCCTTCGTTCAGATGCCCATATTATCCCATTCTTGACAATGAATCTCTTCTGGGTGAAAACCTAAGTCTTTAATTCTTATGTAATATGTGCTCCAAATAGTTCTTTTCTGGCAAGATTTTGTAAATTGTAAATGCTTAATATAACTTATCATTAAGAATAAGCTGGCCTCTTTTCACACCATGAAGTGATTTGTGTTAATTATCAACTGGAACATGAACCATAACCATACTGTATTATATTATGTGAAAATGATTTTAGGTTCACTTTCAAAGAACTAATAATGAATATGAAAGTTCAATCTCTCCTAGAAGAAAATCACTTTTATCAAGTGTCTTCTTACATTCCTTTGTAGTTGGCTAATACTCCTGAAGGGTAAAGGGACTGGGAGTGAAATGAGTGTTGCTTTCATATTATTATGATGGAATACAATTTCCTCTGTTACTAAGGTGGGGGGGGGGTGAATCAACTTCACATTTTACTTAGAATGTACTTGTTTGTTTAGTTTATTATAGATTAGTTACTATTTACAGCAAATGAATCATATGAACCTTCAGTGAACTGATCTAATGCATTAACAGCAATTTCTTTTCCTGCTGATTGGTGTAATATGAATTTATAAATAAAAAGTGTGACAGTAAGTTTCACCCTAGCTTACATTTTCTGTCCCTATGCTTTTCACAGCTGCCTAGGGCGAGCAGCTACAGGTTCTCAGTGCACTTCTTTTCTGCGCTTTGCCTAGTTAATTCTGGCAATTGGTTAAAAAGTATTATACAATGACTGGCCATTAACATTCAAAAACAGGGACGCTGGTTGGTCAGCCGAACCAGAATGTCCGTTGTAAACTAAGAATATACCAATGGTAAAAGTTCGGCCACTAAAGTATCATTAAGTGGCCAGACTTTTTTATCTATTGGTATGTGTAGATATGCATTAGTCTATAGGAAAGAAAGTCTGAAACTGAATGCATGTCATTATTTAATGACTTTGTTCCTCATATAATTTGTGGTTCTCTGACAAATCACTAAGGAATGAAGTTACTAAATAATGACACGCATTTCAGTTTCAGACTTTCTTTCCTTCACACAATGTAAAAGAGCAACATTACCCATCCCATCCTTTATTTAGTCCACATTTCTTAAAATAAGTAAAAAAGCTGTAACCTCCGGACAGTTCAGAGGTACTTACGAGAGCAGAGAAAATACAAGAAAAATCAGGTACGTTCTGCAAACCTAAAGAAGCATGCCTGATTTTCCTTGTATTTTCCCCCATCTCTCATACCTCTAAACTGTCTGTAAGATACAGCCCCCCCCAAAAAAATAAATAAATAAGCAACAGAGATCTTCCTATCTCCATTGCTTGTTTTCCAAAGTACTGATAGCCTGTGTAAAAGTGGGAACGGTACAGTACATCAACAAAACAGCAGAACCAGGAAACAACTTGGAAGAACACCACAGTGCCATTATACAAAGATATTATTTGTAAGTAATTTTTCTCTTAAATAATGTGATTGTATAATAGCAATAACTGACTCTGTGGTGTAGTATGTTGAAGATTTACCCACTTCATCCTCATGATTACACCACACCAAACATGGGAAAATCTTCAATACATCAAACCCACGTCATCAGTTATTGTTTTAACACATTTTTTAATAACTGCAAACTGCTACTCCAAGGCTAGTGTTTCAAAAGAGATATATACTTTTTTGATGTTTATAAGTTCATAGGTAATTACTAGGCTAGTTGCCCTTGTGGGCCATTTTACGCCTAGCTATTTTCCGTTTTTGTGCTCAAAATATCTTATCCCATTAGGTTATATATTGGCCTTACCCATCCCATGATTGATAATTATATATCACCCCTAATGAGAATAACTGGGATCATACCATAGATAATTTGAGGAGCCCCATGCATGGGATAAAGCATTTAAGAGCTGCATCTGTCCATTAGTAGTACAGTGAGCAGTCCTGGGGTAAATTTTCTGCTTCCCATCCATAGATCTAAGTTGCACTTGAAAATAGACAGAAATGAACTTTGTTTTATGTGAACAGGGAGTGTGCTCCATAGCAGCTGTATCCTCTGTGAAATATACCTGTCCCTCCAAACTATTCTGTTGATGTTGCAGAAGAGGTTTAGATCCCTAGACCAAGTATTTCTGATGCCAGTTGATTTGCTAATGTGCAGTAAAGTCCATCAGTAATGGGTCAGAGGATGCCTTGTATGCTAGACACAGGACACCTCTTAACAGTCTGCAGGATACCAAGTATCGTGACAGGGCTTTGAGTCAGTCCATGCAGGACATGTTGTTTAGGCCTTGTATCCTTTTAGTAAAGTATCTGTGTGGGCATTCCAGCTGTTGCATGTGTCTGGAGAGATACATGCAAAAAGGGGCATTATATTCTGTAACTGACCTAATTAGGATTGAGTAAAGGCAGACAATGACATCCCTACGTCTAGACACAATCCTGTGCAATATAGAAGGACTTTCTTACAACAGTAGACATGTACATTTAAAGCCTGTAATCGGTTGTTCTTTTTTCTTCTAATTGAACACAACTACTTCAAAGGGTAGTCCCATGCATTTTTCCAAATTTTATATTATCTATTTATTTCATTATTCATTATCTATTTATTTCATTATCCATTCATTTATTTATCCATTCATTCATTCATTCATTCATTCATTCATTCATTCATTCATTCATTTATATTTACTGAACAAGTGAATGGGCTAGTCAACTGACCTTTTCCAGCCATGACCTGGACTTGCAGAGCAAGATATACAGAGTCTACAACATGTAAATGCAACTTAACAGTGAGTAAATTACATAGATTTACATACAGAGTGACAGTGAGTAAAAATTAAAATTACATACAAAGACTTTTACAAAAATATACGAAAAAAGTTTTAAATTTATCATAAGCTATTTAAATTGGATTGCTTGCGCACTTGCATAATGGGAAATTTTCCTTTGTCTCTAAACGAAGTGCATGTGGCTTCTTTGGTGCTCTCCAAGAGATGTTTTTTTTATTTAGTCAGGGTATCTAAAGATCTGATTTCATTTGGGAGTCTATTCCACATAGCTTGTCTTATTCTAGAGAATTATTTTTCTCCTATAATAGTTTTAAAGTGAGGTCTAGATTGTGTCAGGGTATCTTCTTGGTTACCCTGTAATGAGTAGGAAAGTTTTTTCTGTTGGTAGATTTCTTCTTAATGTTGGTAATAGCATAGCTTATTAAGCAGTGAATTGAAACTAAATGAGGCTCTTTCAGTTCCAGGAAGCCATTTTACTTCTTTTATTAGATAGCCGTGGTGTGCATGTGAGTCTGTGAGTAGTACAAATATGAAGATTTTTCTTTTCTCTTATCTGAAGTCTTTGTGTGCTGTCTGCTAAAGATAGAGTAATTAACGGTTGGCAGTAATCTGTTTTTGACAGGACATTCTTGGCTATGACCAGTGTGCATGCTGGGATCAATAGATGAATAAGTGTATAACAAAGCCTGAACTGAGTCAGGGCTTTTTGTGTGATATTATCTATGTAAAGTAAAATGTAACCTGTGGTCAAGTGTTAGCCCTAAACATTTTTATTCAGTGATACTTGGAATAGATTTACCCTATCAATGATAGACAGAGTGGGTACAGCTGTTAGTTAGAGGTGAATAGCATTGCATTTTTTTCTTAGTGGAATTAACTATCAGCTTATTGGAGAGTGACCATTGATACAATGCAGTGAAACATTTGTGTTTGTGATTGTAGTTCTGAGCAAATGCAACTTTTGATGGCTTCAGGCAGCACAAAGTCATCGCTGTAAAGAATCCCATCCAGCTGAGGAATATCATTTGTTAGGTCATTTATGAAGAGGGAGGAGCATAGGGGTCTAAGCACAGAACTCTGGGGGACGCTTATGTTTAAAGTTACATTTGTAAAGTACTGATTGTTAAAATGGAGTTGGGATGCACTTTTGGAAAGTCAGAAAAATCAAACTTATTAGGTTTCTGCAATGAAGTGTTGTTGTCAACAGCCTGAAATGCTCATGTCATGTCCACAAATATTCCAGCAGTTATGAGGCCTTCATTAATGTTGCAATAAATTTTGTCAGTTGCAGTAGTTAAAGCTGCTGTCACACCAAAGGCATTATGGAATACATGTTGTCAGTTCAATAGTAGTCCGTAGTTGTTTACGTTCATAGGTGGTTACAGACGAGGTTTATATCCTGGGATCATGCAATTCTGATGGCATTTGTTTTGCAGATGTGCAACAGGTCCAGCAGAGTGGGATCAGAAGATGCTTTGTAGTTCAGGCATAGATTTTCTCTCAGCAGTCTGTAGGAGTCTGAATACAAGTTTAGGGATTAGGGACGATCCATGTAGGACATGTTTATACCCTGTACTCTCTTTTTGAAGCACCTCTAAGGATGCTCCAGTTGTTGCATATGCCTAGCCAGTTACATACTGAAGTGGGTATTGCACTCAATGATTGGTCCAATAAGGGCCAAGAACAGCAGAACAATGACATCCTTGGATCTAGATGCCATACCCTTACTTATAAGTTGTGCAACATAGAATGATTTCCTTACTACCATAGACATATGATGGTCAATAGCCAGGATACAGTGTACATGGATTCCAAAATCCCTGACCAGTGTAAATACTTTTAGGAGTGTATTGTCAATGTGGTAGTTTCCAGGAGTGACCATCATCCCAAAGGATACTATTATGCATTCCTTGGCAATGAGTTTTGGGCCATGGTTCTGGCACCAGTTATTAGTCAGTGTCTGACCTTTTTGGAAGATATTTGTGTGGTTTTTGGAATCTATGACTGTATCTAGTTTGCTATCATCTGCAAACTTAGTCAATCAGAGGCCCTTGATTTCAGAGAAGTACATGCCAAAAAATGAATGGCCCCAGCACCAAGCCTTAAGGGAGGCCAGTGCCTCTTTGTGGAGGTAGACTCCCTTATCTGAACTTATTAGGGCCTATCTGTGAGCTACCTGGCTATCCATTAAATGACATAGGGATTTAAACCTAATTTCCTGAGTTTATTTAGAATGCCCAATGGGGTATTATTTTGAATGCATTGGCCAGGTCAGGGTAGGCAGTATGCACCATCTTGCCTTGTCCATTTCTTTGGTGAACTTCTAGAAGAAGTCCACCAGATTGTATAGGCATGGCCTGTCCCTGATGAAACTAAACTGGGTCATATCCAGTGCCTGAAGGTTTCCTGTGTTATTGTTTAGCATTTCTGTGATAATTCTTTCCATGGCTTTGCATGAGACTAGTAAGATTTATGGGTCTGTAGTTATCAGGTCCATAGATGCCCCACCCTTATGCATAGGGATGGTAGTTGCAGTCCTCTATTCACTTTGCAAGAAGCCTATCTGAAGGCTATGGTAAAATAGTGATCCTATTCGTCCTGCTAGATCATAATTTGTTCTATTAAAGATACATCCTGGGATATTATCAGTGCCCATCGATGCAGTGTTCTTGTCCATGGAGAGTGCATTGAAGACCTGTTCCCTAATGATACTTGGGAGAATTATACTTGAGGTATTTCCATAGAGGCGTCGGGGGGGGGGGGTGAAGGTACAATACATAGCTAAATTTGTCAGCCAGTATATTTGCTATATCCTCTGGCTCAGTGGAGGTGGCTCTATTTACAATTAGTTCACCACATTATTGTCTATTGCCTATGAAGTTGTGGACATAGCTGAAGAAGGGCTTCTGTTTGTCCTTGGCCTGGGAGGATATTTTTACCTTACATTTGGCTTTGGTAGACTTGATTAGCCCCTGAGTTGTTTGTTTAGATTGATGAGAGAGTTTGCACCTTGCTGGCCATTGTGCTTCCTAAATTTTGCCATAATTGTCTTCATTATGTTATATATCCAGTTGATGTTGTATTCTACCAGAGTGGCTTGGTTTTTGAGTTTACCCTGTGCTTATTACGGGGAGGTGCAACTGTCTCTTTGCAGCCATTAACATGATGGTATAGTGTTTCTTTGAAGAATTCCACATAGGCAGCAGTGTTCTCAGGATTTAAGAGAGCTTGAAATTCTGCTAGGGTGTCACTTAATAGTAAGAAATTTGCTTAATTCCTAAAAGTTCTAGGTCTAGGGTCTCATATTTTATTTTCATTTCAGAGGAGATAGCTTTATGGTACAACCTGACCAAGAAGGACATTATATGGGCAGTGGAGGGTGGGGGGTGGGGGGGGTGCAACCAACATTCTCCCATGTTTGTAAGGACCATGCCAAAGATGTTAGCTCCAGTAGTGGGTGTATGGATTAACTGGTCTAGGATGTCTATGTTTACAAAGTCCAGGAATCTCTGGACCTGCTTGCTTGGGGTCATGCATGATTCCCAGTTTATAGTGTATAGTGAAAGTTGCCCATATACATGGTATTGGGTTGAAAGAGGAGTATCTCTTGTATGTTTAAGTATGTGTTATGGTATGCAAGTTTCTCAAACTTATTTAGCAATGGGGCAAAGCTTAGAGAAGGGGTGATTGATTTACTAAATCAAGCTGCAGATCCATTTAGGTTTTTTTTAGTTTCAGTGAAGATTTGTTCTGTAATAAAACGTTTGCAGAGTACTCAGCTAATGATAGAATCTTGGATTCCCATTGGTGTGAGTCCTGTGTCCTATTGTTTGTAAATGTGTATCTATGGTTTGTACAGAGGAAGTTAGAAATGACTTACCAACTTCAGAAAAAGTTAAAATGAGTACTAATGGCTGCAGTTTTTTTGAGGAAGCCAAATGTTTATGATAAGCTAACTTTTTATTTCATTCCGGAATAATTTGTGTTGACTACTTTTATTGTGCTTTTGCAGAATTAGTGCCTGTTACAGATGTTTTCTGCAGGCAAGATATGCCTGATGAAGTTCACTTATTAGATGGGTTTAGCTTCCATTTTTTCCAGGTTGAGTCCCTTTGCTTCATCATTCTCTTCATCTCTTGATTTAATCAGGGGTATAACTGTCTTCTCAATCTTTGTAAGGTCATGGAGAATAAATATTGCATGGAAGATAGCATGGTCCTAAAGTGGTCTCGTGCTTGGGAAGGATCATTATTCCAGTAGAATGTCATTGCATCTAGAATAGCATTTAGTATATTGAGTTTATGTTCTGAAAAGGCTTTCCCAACTACTATTTGCAGGGGTGGTTTTGGAGTTTTGAATGACCATTCTGTATTTATAGGGCAATGGTCACCAAGATTATTTGGGAGTATATTGATTCATGTACATCTGTGTCTGAGGTTTGTTATTATTAGATCCATAACTAGCTTTGTTCTTTGATAGAGGATTTGACCTAGATGGTTGTTTAACAAATTGTTCTGTTGTAACATTTTATTTAATTCCATTAAAGCTGAAGTTACTTATCATGACTGTATTTTTTGGTGGGTCATTTGGAATTCCTCAATCACATTATGTATTTGGTTCATTGTAGCTGGGGATGAGATACAAATTGAAGTAAGAAAGTGTTGAGTGTGTTTGTTGAGAATTAGTTGACATAAAAGCCAATCCATTTTTGGTGTACTGTCACTGGATCTGTTGCTTTTTGATATTGGTATAATGGTTTACCATTGATTTATCATCTGCTGTGTGTCCAACGTGCATAACACCGAAAGTACAGCTGCAAAAAATGACAATGTCGATTCACAATGTTTTTGAATGGCAAATAAGCAAATGCTTTTTTTTGCCATTCAAACACATGGATCAAATGTCGAAAATGGTTTTCCAGCAAACCATTTTCGACATTTGATCCTTCGCAGTTCTCCGTAATTCCCTAATATGGGTCACAGCAGGATGATCACACATACCATGTGCAACAAAACAAAGGTAAACCGATATAATACCTAATGTACAACTACTGTTTACTAAGAGCAGAGCTCCACATCCAGGTCTAGAACCCACATCCTAGGGTCAGAGATTATACAGCAGCTTCTTAATATGAACTATGAGGGGTATAAGTTATCTTTTAGCAGGCTTCAGAGATAGCTACAATATGTGTTTGTTCAGTGGATAGCCATGGTTCAAGGTTTGCCCATTTGTTGTTTATTTTGCAAATTTTCAGCTAGACAAGCTTCAGGTATTTATTTGTAAGATCTGATTGCTGGGTTATTAGGATTGTTTGAATTTTGATGAGGGTTGGGTCTGACTGGATGTTTTCTGATGGGATGATGTGAGGTATTGCCAGCTATGCTAGGAGAAGTAGGGCAGTGGATGTGTAACATATGCCAGCATAGCTAGCTGGAGTTTTATAAAGAATTATATGTCATTTCTATATCAAACTGATTTGTATAGGTACTTGTGTTCAAATGTATTTGTAAAGTTGCTTGTGTTAAAAATGTACCAACAGTGGGTCCTGCTGGACAGAAAGGAAATACACCTGTTTGTCAAATGGTATTGTGACTCTTGAAATGAATATATTGTAACATAGGATACCAGAAGAAAGGTTAATTTCAGTCCTTCTAACTTTGAAAAATAGTTGAAATTAAATTACCCGGCTTAGGCCTTAAAGATTGTATCTTACAGTTCTGATTGCAGCCAGAGATAAAATGTCCGTGAAAACCAGGACTAGGAATCCTACTGTATTGCCCTTAGGTTCATAGGTTCATAGGTAAGTACAAGGCTATCTGCCCGAGGGCATCTATAAGCCCAGCCAGAATGTGTTGACTTTCGCCTCCCCCTTAGATTAGTTCCCTGTGCCTCGGTCCAGCAAACCCATTAGTTCCCTGTGCCTCTGCCCAGCATAGCCACTGCAGTGATCCCCGGGGTAAATCTTCTGTTTCCCATCCATTCGTCAAGGTTTCTCTTGAAGAGTGTTAGTGAGGGGCTCTGCCTAATGTAGATTGGAATCCTGTTCCAAAGCATGGGGAGTCTCTTGGGACAGGAATCTATCCCTCCAGCACATCCTATTTATCGTTGTGGTGATGTTTAGATCCCTAGAGCGTGTGGCTCTTGGGGATTTGTTTTTTTTTTTTTTAGGTGGAGCATGTCCATCAATTCTGGATTGGACGTGGCCTTGTATGTCAGGCAGAGATCACCTCTGAGTAAGCGGTATGCAACCAAGTACAGCTGGAGTTTCTTCAGTCAGGCTGCATAGGGAGTATGTTTGAGGCCAGTAATCTTCTTGGTGAGGTACTTCTGTGGTCTTTCCAGCTGTTTCAGGTGTCTTGTAAGGTACATCCCATATGGGGTGTTGTACTCTATGATGAGTCTGATGAGTGATGAGTAGAGGGGCACAATAACCTCTTTTGTTCTAGATGTGAACCCTTTTGTGATTAGGTGGGCCACATAGCAGGATTTTCTAACCACCTTAGCAATATGATTATCAAAGGAGAGATTACTATCTACTTGGGTCCCCAGATCCCTTATTACATTTTCTGTATTTAGGGGACTATCATGTATGTGGTAGTTCACGGGTACTTTGTTTTTTCCAAAGGGGATGATTATGCACTTTTTGGCATTTAGCTTGAGGCCATGATTTTTACACCAGGTATCCATCTCAGTGAGACACTTCTGGAGGATGTCTGTATCAGCTGGAGAGTCAATTATGGCCCCCAGTTTGCAGTCGCCTGTGAACCTGGTCAGCCATAGCCCTCCTGTGCTTGCTTGTACCTCTGAAAAGTATATACTCAACAGGAGAGGTCACAGGACTGAGCCCTGGGGGACGCCACTTGTAACTGGTTTAGAATTGGACCTAGAGCCTGCAACTCTCACCGTGTGGGTTCTATCCATGAGCCAATTGGCAACCCATCTCATAATGTAGGGGTTTATGTTCAGGCTGGTGAGCTTGTCTATAATACCAGAATGGGGGATGGTGTCAAAATACTTTGCGAGGTCTAGGTAGGCTGTGTGGACCTCCTTTCCCTTGTCTAAAGCCTTGGTAACTCTCTCAAAGAAGTCCACCAGGTTTAGGAGGCATGATCTGCCCTTAACAAAACCAAACTGGGTAGGGTCCAATGTTTGAATGTTCCCAATGTCCCTGTTAATGAATTCCATGATGATGCGCTCCATAGCCTTGCAGACTATGCTAGTTAGGCTTATAGGGCGATAGTTCCCGGGGTCTGTTGTGGCTCCACCTTTGTGGAGTGGGATAACTGTTGCTGTGCGCCACTCTATGGGTACGTAGCCTGTAGAGAGGCTGAGTTTGAACAGTGTGTTTAGGTGAGGGGTTAGTTCATTTTGGAGCTTGTGTAAGACACAGCCTGGGACACTGTCTGGTCCCATTGAAGCTGCATTTTGGGCTTTGGATAGGGCTGTTTTAACCTGTGTGTCAGTGATTGCCAGGGCACTACATTCTTCTGGTATGGTTATGGGCCCTTTAGCGGGTGAGAGGGGGTAAAGTTTTCACTAAACCTGTCTTCCAGAATGTTAGCAATATCAGTTGGTTCTGTGCATTTTGTGCCATTCTGTACTAACTCAGAGCAGATCTGAGAGCTTCCACTTAGGTTCTTGACATAGCTAAAGAACGCTTTGTGGTTATCTTTGGAGTCCTTGGCAATTTTTCTTTCGAAGCTAGCCTTGCATAATTTTATGAGGGATCATAGCTTCTTGCTGATACTAATCAGGGATGTCTTTCCTTCTCAGGATTTTACTCTTTTCTGCACTAGTTTCCTCCTTCTGTTGTATAGCTTGTTTATGGCAGGGGTCCACCAGACTGGTTTCCTTTTCTTGGAGGAGTGAGTCTTGGTTTTGTTTGGGATAGCACGACCCATGCATTCTTGCAGGTCATTATAGAGTGCCTTTGTAAGGGATTCAGCAGCTTGGACACCATTGTCCTTTAGCATGAGGGCTGTGAACCTTTTCACCTCGGTCTTAAGTAATGTGAACTTTGCTTTTGAAAAGTTTTTCACTGTGGTTTCCTTGATTGGGGGTGGGGGCCAAATGTGGATATCCAGAGTGATTAGTCTATGGTCTGATCTAACCAGCGAGGGTTTGACCTCCAGTGTAGAACACCGATCGCCCATGTTGGTGATGACCATGTCCAATATGTTGTCACCTCTGGTGGGGATGCTGACCAGTTGATCCAGGGCGTTTGAGTTTATAAATTCTAGGAAGCTTTGGGCAAGGGAGTTTGTTCTTGAGTAGTTCTCCCAGTTAATGTTTGGGTAATTGAAATCACTCAATATTAGGGCATTTGGTAGGACCTTCATATTTTCCAGTATCTCCAGAAATGGGGAATGAGGGTCCTGGGTCATGGTGGGTGATCAGTAGCAAGCTACAATTTGAATTGCAGTTTTGCCCATTGTTAGTTGCACATGGATGATCTCTGAGGCATTGTGCTGTGCCACTAACCTGGAGGTGTGGGTATCCTTGATGAATATGGACACCCCCCCCCACATTTTGTGTTTCAATCCGGGTTCTGTGGCCAAAATGTATGGTATGTGTTATAGACTGGTAGTGCTGGGGTGCTCTCAGGAGCATTAAACCAGGTTTCTGTTACTGCACAGATATCGATGTTCTCCATACTGAGGAGTTCCTCGAGTGCATGCATTTTGAGGTTTAAACCTCTGGCGTTGAGTAGAATTACCCTCAGTTTTTGGTTACTTGTGCTATTTATGGTGGTGGGTTTGTCTTTTGAGCCTTGCCTAAAAAAGGCACTATGGGGGCGGCAAAAGCCTTTGCCAGTATTCAAAAGCCTAAGGGTGACAGGTGCAAGCCATCTCTTGTGAAGCAACGTGGCTTATCGAGCATGTCATCCCAGGTGGACAGATACTGGATCCCCTTTGAATGACACCAGAAACTTAGCCAAATGTTGAAATTGATAATTTTTTCTTTATACTGTGGCATCATTCTTGGTGAGGGCAGGATGCTACTCAGGGTCAGGGTCATACCAACCTGGGCTACATGATCAGAGAGCTCTTCCATGTCTCTTTTCATGTAGTCCAAGGAGGTACGTCTGAGGTAATTCACATCAACATGGACAATGACAGAGTCATATTTGTACTTGTTCTGGAGTGACCTGAGTGCTTGTGTTATGTGGCAGATCCTGGCACCCAGCAGGCAGCTAACTGTAACCTTCTCCTTGTCCAGCCTAGTTAGTGGGACATCAGTGTGCCTGACTATAGATTTGCTTATTACTAGTGTGTTGGGTATGTTATTTTGCCTTAAGGGCTGTGATCATGTGGCACTCTGATTATGTGAAGTATGTATTTCATGGTTTGTGATGGAGTGTGGAGGTTGCTTGGGTGTCTGCTTTGGAGGTCTCTGTTGCTTTTGCAGATTTTTATTTAGAGCATCCGAGTATGTTTTGTGTATTTATGTGTGTTATTTGCCGGTGTTAGTTTAGTAGGTCTATGTGAGACTGGTGGTGTGTTGCAAGTATTTTCCTTCTCCTCTTGACTGTCAGTTCCAGTCTTGGGTTGAGAGAGCTTTGCCTCCAGTTTGGCGGTATAATTGCATCTCTCGCATATATTAGTGTTTGGTGGTAGGAGGAGAGGGTTGTCTGTGTACATGAGGCAGTTGTAACATTGCCTCAAAATGCCCAGATTCACCAGTTGGACTGGAGAGTACACCTGAAACTGCCCTTTGGGTATGCCTGAATAGGTAAAGTGAGCTGTTTTACTGATTAGCTGGTAGGGATGAATAGAGAGCTTTGTCCTTCTGGACAGTATAGGGGGTCTAGTGCTAGGGTTAATTAGTGTTTGCTATGAGTTTTGAGCAAGTGCTGGGCTGTGAAATGAATGATTTGAGTGCTTAAGTTGAAAGTTTGTCTAGTTCCAAGGGAAAAATTATAGAGCAGACTTCGTGGAGCCGACAATAGTTTAACCCTAGCTAACCGGCACTGCCCGGCACGCAAAACCGCTCAAATGCGTTTTTTATAGCAGGGAAATGAAAGAGATAGAAATTAGCCCAAAATGGTCAATAAACTACTAACTTCTGGGCTACAGCAAACAAGGATCACAAATTTCAGAAAGAAACAGATCAAATAAGCAGGCACAATAAGCCTTTAATCAGAAATGCCCAGCTCAGAAGGGCAGAATCTAGTCTCTCCTCCCACAAGCGTGCAGACCACAAACCTTCTTAATGTAAAATAACTGGCCTTAAGCCAAAGTGCTTAAACCAGAACTAATGCGCTTTTAGAATAACAGACACTGAGCCTTCAATCAGCAATTCCCAACTTAGAAGGATGTAAGCTACCTGTCCTGCCACAACAATGCAGTCCACAAACCTTCTTACTGTAAAACAACTGGTCTGAAGCCCAAGTGCTTAAACCAAAAGGCTTAGAATAACAGTTACAATTTAGTCAGGCTACTACCAAGCAGTAATAAATGCAGCAGAATAAACACAATTGAGTACTTTTAAGAAGAGCGAAAAGCAAAATAAGGTAATAAAGTAGGAAGAAACACAAGTACAGTAAAAGCAGATAAAGTGCAAATAGTTTTTTTTTATATAAATAAAAGAAAACAAGAAAGCTGATTTGAACAAATTACCCAATTAACCGGTAAAAAACCTCAGAACTGAGCCCTGTCCCACAAGTCTTCAATCAGACAAGTTCAGGGCCTAAGTGGGTATGCCTACTCAAATATTGTCTCTGTATTAGGCAGGATAAGCTAATGAGACTAGACTAGGATAGAGCTGGGATAGGGCTGAACAGATAGGATCAGCAGGAGTGTCTGAAATCAAAATATTGATCTCACTGTATTCGGTTGAGTGGGCGAATGAGATGGGCCCAGGAGGAGTGTTCAAACACAAATTTACAAAAGGGGCGGTCAATTCCAAAGCCACCAAGATTAATACCACAACAAGAACAAGAGAGTGTGGGTGGGGAAACTTAACTGCAGACAAGGAGAGACAGAGAGAGAGCTTCCAATTTTCAGTAAACAAATAAATAGAGAGATAAATGCAGTATTGTTTTTAATACAATATTCAATAAAACAATAAACTGAAAAAATAAAATTCAGTACTATCTTATAACACTGCAAGTTTGTACTTATCTCAGCTTGTAATAAAGATGATGTAGGGTATAACAAACAGCTCCAGTATGCAACTATTCAGCAGAAATAATTTTAGAGATAAGGGACTAAGACTTTAAGGCACAGAGAATCCCTCAAGGCTTAGACTTCTACACCAAATAACAGCTAAGTGAGATGAAAAACCTAACTGCAGACAGGGCGAGACAGAGAGAGAGCTTCCAATTTTCAGTAAACAAATAAATAGGCAGATAAAAGCAGTAGTATTTTTAACACAATATTCAACGAAACAGTAAACAGAAAAACTAAAATTCAGTACTATCTTATAACACTGCAAGTTTGTACTTATCTCAGCTTGAAATAAAGGGGTCTATATTATAATATCGAAGTGTTAAAACTTCGAATGTTATAATATCGACCTCAATTCAGCGAACGCTTGAAATAGCGAGGCTGCAGAACACCGAATATTTTCCTAGGGAAAGTATTCGGTGGGCTGTTTCAGCGGCTTCGCTATTTCCACGACTTTGGTGTGAAGGTGACTGACCAGGATAAGGTAAGTGTGCGAATGGATTGAGGTAAGGTGAGTGCGTGATAGTTAGGGACCTTAGGGATAGGGAGCGGGTAAGGTGAGTGTGCAATAGTTAGGGACCATAGGGTTAGTGAGCAGGTAAGGTGAGTGTGCAGTAGTTAGGGATCTTAAGGTTAGGGAGCGGGTAAGGTGAGCCTGCGTTAGTTAGGGACCTTAGGGTTAGGGTTGGGTTAAGGTAAGTGGATAGCTAATAGTGTATGTATGGTTTAGTGTAGGGTTCTGTGAAGTGTGCATGTGTGGATTATGTATTTTGGTGTGCTTGTGCTGTGTGTGTGTATTCTCGGAACAGAGAATTTTTTCCAAGGGAAAAAATGTGCTGTTCTGTGTGTTCGAGTACATCACATTTCGAGATTCCAAGGTTGAGCTTATGGTCTTCGACATTTTGGAATTTCTATAATGTGATATACACCCGTAATAAAGTTGATGTAGGATATACCAAACAGCTTCAGTATGCAACTATTCAGCAGAAATAATTTCAGAGATAAGGGACTAAGACTTTAAGGCACAGAAAATCCCTCTAGGCTAAGACTTCTACACCGAATAACAATGAAGTGAGATGAAAACACTAACTGCAGACAGGGAGAGACAGAGAGAGAGAGCTTCAATTTTCAGTAAACAAATACACAGGCAGATAAATACATTACTATTTTTAACAAAATATTAAATGAAACAATAAACAGAAAAAATAAAATTCAGTGCTATCTTATAACACTGCAAGTTTGTACTTATCTCAGCTTGTAATAAAGTTGATGTAGGGTATACCAAACAGCTCCAGTAAGCAACTATTCAGAAGAAATAATTTCAGAGATAAAGGACTAAGACTTTAAGGAACAGAGAATCCCTTTAGGCTAAGACTTCTACACCGAATAACAATGAAGTGAGATGAAAACACTAACTCCAGACAGGGAGAGACAGAGAGAGAGAGCTTCAATTTTCAGTAAACAAATACACAGGCAGATAAATGCAGTACTATTTTTAACACAATATTAAATGAAACAATAAACAGAAAAAATAAAATTCAGTACTATGTTATAACAGTTCAAGTTTGTACTTATCTCAGCTTGTAATAAAGTTGATGTAGGGTATACCAAACAGCTCCAGTAAGCAACTATTCAGAAGAAATAATTTCAGAGATAAAGGACTAAGACTTTAAGGAACAGAGAATCCCTTTAGGCTAAGACTTCTACACCGAATAAAAATGAAGTGAGATGAAAACACTAACTCCAGACAGGGAGAGACAGAGAGAGAGAGCTTCAATTTTCAGTAAACAAATACACAGGCAGATAAATACATTACTATTTTTAACAAAATATTAAATGAAACAATAAACAGAAAAAATAAAATTCAGTACTATCTTATAACACTGCAAGTTTGTACTTATCTCAGCTTGAAATAAAGGGGTCTATATTATAATATCGAAGTCTTAAAACTTCGAATGTTATAATATCGACCTCAGTTCAGCGAACGCTTGAAATAGCGAAGCTGCAGAACACCGAATATTTTCCATGGGAAAGTATTCGGTGGGCTGTTTCAGCGGGTTCGCTATTTCCACGAATGTGGTGTGAAGGTGACTGACCGGGTTAAGGTAAGTGTGTGAACGGACTGAGGTAAGATGAGTGCATGATAGTTAGGGACCTTAGGGATAGGGAGCGGGTAAGGTGACTGTGCGATAGTTAGGGACCTTAGGGTTAGTCAGCAGGTAAGGTGAATCTGCAGTAGTTAGGGATCTTAAGGTTAGGGAGCGGGTAAGGTGAGTCTGCGTTAGTTAGGGACCTTAGGGTTAGGGTTTGGTTAAGGTAAGTGGATAGATAGTAGTGTATGTATGATTTAGTGTAGGGTTCTGTTAAGTGTGTATGTGTAGATTATGTATTTTGGTGCGCTTGTGTTGTGTGTGTGTATTCTCAGAACAGCAAATTTTTTCCAAGGGAAAAAATTTGCTGTTCTGAGTGTTTGAGTTTATCACATTTCGAGATTCCAAGGTCGAGCTTATGGTGTTCGACATTTTGGAATTTCGATAATGTGATATACACCCGTAATAAATTCGATGTAGGGTATACCAAACATCTCCAGTATGCAATTATTCAGCAGAAATAATTTCAGAGATAAGGGACTAAGACTTTAAGGCACCAAAAATCCCTCTAGGCTAAGACTTCTACACCGAATAACAATGAAATGAGATGAAAACACTAACTGCAGACAGGGAGAGACAGAGAGAGAGAGAGAGAGAGCTTCCAATTTTCAGTAAACAAATACACAGGCAGATAAATACATTACTATTTTTAACAAAATATTTAATGATACAATAAACAGAAAAAATAAAATTCAGTACTATCTTATAACACTGCATGTTTGTACTTATCTCAGCTTGTAATAAAGTTGATGTAGGGTATACCAAACAGGTTCAGTATGCAACTATTCAGCAGAAATAATTTCAGAGATAAGGGACTAAGACTTTAAGGCACAGAGAATCCTTCTAGGCTAAGACTTCTACACCGAAAAACCATGAAGTGAGATGAAAAAACTAACTGCAGACAGGGAGAGACAGAGAGAGAGAGAGAGAGAGAGAGAGAGAGCTTCCAATTTTCAGTAAACAAATAAATAGGCAGATAAATGCCGTACTGTTTTTAATACAATATTCAATAAAACAATAAACAGAAAAAATAAAATTCAGTCCTATCATATAACACTGCAAGTTTGTACTTATCTCAGCTTGAAATAAAGGGGTACATATTATAATATTGAAGTCTTAAAACTTCGAAAGTTATAATACCGGCCTCAATTCAGCGAACGCTTGAAGCAGCGAAGATGCAGAACACAGAATATTTTCCTAGGGAAAGTATTCAGTGGGCTGTTTCAGTGGCTTCGCTATTTCCATGACTGTGGTGTGAAGGTGACTGACTGGGTTAAGGTAAGTGCGCAAACGGACAGAGGTAAGGTGTGTGTGATAGTTAGGGACCTTATGGATAGGGAGCAGGTAAGGTGAGTGTGCGATAGTTAAGGACCTTAGGGTTAGCGAGCAGGTAAGGTGAGTGTGCTTTAGTTAGGGATCTTAGGGTTACGGTTGGGTTAAGGTAAGTGGATAGCTAGTAGTGTATGTACCGTTTAGTGTAGGGTTCTGTGAAGTGTGTATGTGTGGATTTTGTATTTTGATGTGCTTGTGCTGTGTGTGTGTATTCTCGGAAAGCAAATTTTTTACAAGGGAAAAAAATCGCTGTTCTGAGTGTTCGGGTATATCACATTTCAAGATTCCAAGGTCGAGCTTATGGTGTTCGACATTTTGGAATTTCGATAATGTGATATACACCCGTAATAAAATTGATGTAGGGTATACCAAACAGCTCCAGTATGCAACTATTCAGCAGAAATAATTTCAGACTTAAGGGTCTAAGACTTTAAGGCACACAGAATCCCTCTAGCCTAAGACTTCTACACCGAATAACCATGAAGTGAGATGAAAAAACTAACTGCAGACAGGGAGAGACAGAGAGAGAGAGCTTCCAATTTTCCGTAAACAAACAAATAGCCAGATAAATTCAGTACTATTTTTAACACAATATTCAATGAAACAATAAACAGAAAAAATAAAATTCAGTACTATCTTATAACACTGCAAGTTTGTACTTATCTCAGCTTGTAATAAAGTTGATGTAGGGTATACCAAACAGCTCCAGTATGCAACTATTCAGCAGAGATAATTTCAGAAATTAGGGACTAAGACATTAAGGCACAGAGAACCCCTCTAGGCTAAGAATTCTACACCAAATAATGAAGTGAGATGAAAAAACTAACTGCAGACAAGGAGAGACAGAGAGAGAGCTTCCAATTTTCAGTAAACAAATAAATAGGCAGATAATAGCAGTACTATTTTTAACACAATATTCAATGAAACAATAAACAGAAAAACTAAAAGTCAGTACTATCTTATAACACTGCAAGTTTGTACTTATCTCAGCTTGAAATAAAGGGGTCTATATTGTAATATCGAAGTCTTAAAACTTCGAATGTTATAATGCCGACCTTAATTCAGCGAACGCTTGAAACAGCGAAGCTGCAGAACACTGAATATTTTCCTAGGGAAAGTATTCGGTGGGCTGTTTCAGTGGCTTCGCTATTTCCACGACTGTGGTGTGAAGGTGACTGACCGGGTTAAGGTAAGTGTGCGAACGGACTGAGGTAAGGTGAGTGCGTGATAGTTAGGGACCTTAGGGATAGGGAGCGGGTAAGGTGAGTGTGCGATAGTTAGGAACCTTAGGGTTAGTGAGGAGGTAAGGTGAGTGTGCAGTAGTTAGGGATCTTAAGGTTAGGAAGCAGGTAAGGTGAGTCTGCGTTAGTTAGGGACCTTAGAGTTAGGGTTGGGTTAAGGTAAGTGGATAGCTAGTCGTGTATGTATGGTTTAGTGTAGGGTTTTGTGAAGTGTGTATGTGTGGATTATGTATTTTGGTGTGCTTGTGCTGTGTGTGTGTATTCTCGGAACAGCAAATTTTTTCCTAGGGAAAAAATTTGCTGTTCTGAGTGTTCGAGTATATCACATTTCGAGATTCCAAGGTCGAGCTTATGGTGTTTGACATTTTGGAATTTCGATAATGTGATATACACCCATAATAAAGTTGATGTAGAGTATACCAAACAGCTCCAGTATGCAACTATTCAGCAGAAATAATTTCAGAGATAAGGGACTAAGACTTTAAGGCACAGAGAATCCCTCTAGGCTAAGACTTCTACACCGAATAACCATGAAGTGAGATGAAAAAACTAACTGCAGACAGGGAGAGACAGAGAGAGAGAGAGAGCTTCCAATTTTCAGTAAACAAATAAATAGGCAGATAAATGCAGTACTATTTTTAACACAATATTAAATGAAACAATAAACAGAAAAAATAAAATTCAGTACTATCTTATAACACTGGTTATTTTGTACTTATCTCATCTTGTAATAAAGTTGATGTAGGGTATACCAAACAGCACGAGTATGCAACTGTTCCGCAGAAATAATTTCAGAGATAAAGGACTAAGACTTTAAGGCAGAGAGAATCCCTTTAGGCTAAGACTTCACCAAATAACCATGAAGTGAGATGAAAAAACTAACTGCAGACAGGGAGAGACAGAGAGAGACAACTTCCAATTTTCAGTAAACAAATCAATAGGCAGATAAATACAGTACTATTTTAACAAAATATTCAATGAAACAATAAACAGAAAAAATAAAATTCAGTACTATCTTATAACACTGCAACTTTGTGCTTATCTCAGCTTGTAATAAAGTTGATGTAGGATATACCAAACAGCACCAGTATGCAACTATTCCACAGAAATAATTTCAGAGATAAGGGACTAAGACTTTAAGGCACAGAGAATCCCTTTAGGCTAAGACTTCTACACTGAATAACAATGAAGTGTGATGAAAAAACTAACTGGAGACAGGGAGAGACAGAGAGAGAGTTTCCATGTTTCAGTAAACAAATAAATAGGCAGATAAATGCAGTACTATTTTTAACACAATATTGAATGAAACAATAAACAGAAAAAAATAAAATTCAGTGCTGTCTTATAACACTGCAAGTTTGTACTTATCTCAGCTTGTAATAAAGTTGATGTATGGTATACCAAACAGCTCCAGTATGCAACTATTCAGCAGAAATAATTTCAGAGATGAGGGACTAAGACTTTAATACACAGAAAATCCCTCTAGGCTAAGACTTCTACACCGAATAACAATGAAGTGAGATGAAAACACTAATTGCAGACAGGGAGAGACAGAGAGAGAGCGTCCAATTTTCAATAAACAAATACACAGGCAGATAAATACATTACTATTTTTAAAAAAATATTCAATGAAACAATAAACAGAAAAAATAACATTCAGTACTATCTTATAACACTGGAATTTTGTACTTATCTCAGCTTGTAATAAAGTTGATGTAGGGTATACCAAATAGCTCCAGTATGCAACTATTCAGCAGAAATAATTTCAGAGATAAAGGACTAAGACTTTAAGGCACAGAGAATCCCTTTAGGCTAAGACTTCTACACCGAATAACAATGAAGTGAGATGAAAAAACTAACTGCAGACAGGGAGAGACAGAGAGAGAGCTTCCAATTTTCAGTAAACAAATAAATAGTCAGATAATTGCAGTACTGTTTTTAATACAATTTTCAATAAAACAATAAACAGAAAAAATAAAATTCAGTGCTATCTTATAACACTGCAAGTTTGTACTTATCACTGCTTGAAATAAAGGGGTCTATATTATAATATCGAAGTCTTAAAACTTAAAATTTTATAATATCGACCTCAGTTCAGCGAATGCTTGAAATAGCAAAGCTGCAGAACACCGAATATTTTCCTAGGGAAAGTATTCGTGAGCTGTTTCAGCGGCTTCACTATTTCCATGACTCTGGAGTGAAGGTGACTGACCGGGTTATGGTAAGTGTGCAAACGGACTGAGGTAAGGTGAGTGTATGATAGTTAGTGACCTAAGGCATAGGGAGCGGGTAAGGTGAGACTGTGTTAGTTAGGGACCTTAGGGTTAGGGTTGGGTTAAGGTAAGTGGATAGCTACTAATGTATGTACGGTTTAGTGTAGGGTTCTGTGAAGTGTGTATGTGTGGATTATGTATTTTGGTGTGCTTGTGCTGTGTGTGTGTGTGTGTGTGTGTGTGTGTGTGTGTGTGTGTGTGTGTGTGTGTGTGTGTATTCTCAGAACAGCAAATTTTTTCAAAGGGAAAAAAATTAGCTGTTCTGAGTGTTCGAGTATATCATATTTCGAGATTCCATGGTCGAGTTTATGGTGTTCGACATTTTGGAATTTCAATAATGTGATATACACCCATAATAACGTTGATGTAGGGTATACCAAACAGCTCCAGTATGCAACTATTCAGCAGAAATAATTTCAGAGATAAGGGACTAAGTCTTTAAGGCACAGAAAATCTCTGTAGGCTAAGACTTCTACACCGAATAGCAATGAAGTGAGATGAAAAAGCTAACTGTAGACAGGGAGAGACAGAGAGAGAGAGCGCTTTCAATTTTCAGTAAACAAATAAATAAGCAGACAAATGCCGTATTATTTTTAACACAATATTCAATGAAACAATAAACAGAAAAAATAAAATTCACTACTATCTTATAACACTGCAAGTTTGTACTTAGCTTGTAATAAAGTTGATGTAGGGTATACCAAACAGCTCCAGTATGCAACGATTCAGCAGAAATAATTTCAAAGATAAGGGACTAAGACTTCAAGGCACAGAGAATCCCTCTAGGCTAAGACTTCTACACCGAATAACAATGAAGTGAGATGAAAACACTAACTGCAGATAGGGAGAGACAGAGAAAGAGAGCTTCCAATTTTCAGTAAACAAATACACAGGCAGATAAATACATTACTGTTTTTAACAAAATATTCAATGAAGCAATAAACAGAAAAAATAAAATTCAGCACTATCTTATAACACTGCATGTTTGTACTTATCTCAGCTTGTAATAAAGTTGATGTAGGTTATACCAAATAGATCCAGTATGCAACTATTCAGCAGAAATAATTTCAGAGATAAGGGCCTAAGGCTTTAAGGCACAGAGGATCCCTCTAGGCTAAAGCTTCTACACCGAATAACCATGAAATGAGATGAAAAAACTAACTGCAGACAGGGAGAGACAGAGAGAGAGAGCTTCCAATTTTCAGTAAACAAATTAATAAGCAGATAAATGCAGTACTATTTTTAACACAATATTCAATGAAACAATAAACAGAAAAAATAAAATTCAGTACTATCTTATAACACTGCAAGTTTGTACTTATCTCAGCTTGTAATAAAGTTGATGTAGGGTATACCAAACAGCTCCAGTATGCAACTATTGAGCAGAAATAATTTCAGAGATAAAGGACTAAGACTTTAAGGCACAGAGAATCCCTTTAGGCTAAGACTTCTACACCGAATAACAATGAAATGAGACGAAAAACTAACTGCAGACAGGGAGAGACAGAGAGAGAGCTTCCAGTTTTCAGTAAACAAATAAATAGGCAGATAAATGCAGTACTGTTTTTCATACAATTTTCAATAAAACAATAAACAGAAAAACTAAAATTCAGTACTATCTTATAAAACTGCAAGTTTGTACTTATCTCAGCTTGAAATAAAGGTGTCTATATTATAACATCGAAGTCTTAAAACTTCCAATGTTATAATATCGACCTGAATTCAGCGAATGCTTGAAATAGCGAAGCTGCAGAACACCGAATATTTTCCTAGGGAAAGTATTCAGTGAGCTGTTTCAGTGGCTTCGCTATTTCCGTGGTGTGAAGGTGACTGACCAGGTTAAGGTAAGTGTGTGAAAGGACTGAGGTAAGGTGAGTGTGTGTTAGTTAGGGACCTTAAGGATAGGGAGCGGGTATGGTGAGTCTGTATTAGTTAGGGACCTTAGGGTTAGGGTTGGGTTAAGGTAAGAGGATAGCTAGTAGTGTATGTACGGTTTAGTGTAGGGTTCTATGAAGTTTGTATGTGTGGATTATGTATTTTGGTGTGCTTGTGCTGTGTGTGTTTGTGTGTGTGTGTGTGTGTGTGTGTGTGTGTGTGTGTGTGTGTGTGTGTGTGTGTGTGTGTATTCTCGGAACAGCAAATTTTTTCTAAGGGAAAAAAATTAGCTGTTCTGAGTGTTCGAGTATATCACATTTCTAGATTCCAAGGTCGAGCTTATGGTGTTCGACATTTTGGAATTTCGATAATGTGATATACACCCATAATAAAGTTGATGTAGGGTATACCAAACAGCTCCAGTATGCAACTATTCAGCAAAAATAATTTCAGAGATAAGGGACTAAGACTTTAAGGCACAGAATATCCCTCTAGACTAAGACTTCTACTCCGAATAACAATGAAGTGGGATCAATAAAGTAATTGCAGGCAGGGAAAGACACAGAGACAGCTTCCAATTTTCAGAAACAAATAAATAAGCAGATAAATGCACTACTTTTTAAACACAATATTCAATGAAACAATAAACAGAAAAAATAAAATTCACTACTATCTTATAACACTGCAAGTTTGTACTTATCTCAGCTTGTAATAAAGTTGATGTAGGGTATACCAAACAGCTCCAGTATGCAATTATTCAGCAGAAATAATTCCAGAGATAAGAGACTAAGACTTTAAGGCACAGAGAATCCCTCTAGGCTAAGACTTCTACACCAAATAACAATGAAGTGAGATGAAAAAAATAACGGCAGACAGGGAGAGACAGAGAGAGAGAGAGCTTCCAATTTTCAGTAAACAAATCAGTAGGCAGATAAATGCAGTACTATTTTTAACAAAATATTCAATGAAACATTAAACAGAAAAAATAAAATTCACTACTATCTTATAACACTGCACGTTTGGACTTATCTCAGCTTGTAATAAAGTTAATGGAGGGTATACCAAACAGCTCCAGTATGCAACTATTCAGCAGAAATAATTTCAGAGATAAAGGACTAAGACTTTAAGGCACAGAGAATCCCTCTAGGCTAAGATTTGTACACCGAATAACAATGAAGTGAGATGAAAACACTTACTGCTGACAGGGAGAGACAGAGAGAGAGAGCTTCCAATTTTCAGTAAACAAATACACAGGCAGATAAATACATTACTATTTTTAACAAAATATTCAATGAAACAATAAACAGAAAAAATAAAATTCAGTACTATCTTATAACACTGAATGTTTGTACTTATCTCAGCTTGTAATAATGTTGATGTAGGGTATACCAAGCAGCTCCAGTATGCAACTATTCAGCAGAAATAATTTCAGAGATAATGGACTAAGACTTTAAGGCACAGAGAATCCCTTTAGGCTAAGACTTCTACACCAAATATTTTATTTATTTTATTTTATTTTACATTTGTTGACTGGGCTAGTCCAGCTGGATATATGTTCATTTTCAGTAGAGGCCCATGGAGAAAAGCTCCACAATGCAATAACCAAATAGGACAAACATATATATATCAAGTAGACATTGGTACATTACAAAACTTTATGATATATTACATAACTAGGATTTTATATTCTGTATACCAGTAGGAACAAAAGCCTGATGTAAAAATAAGCTTGATACAATAGTAGAATGAATTAATAATGGAAATTATAACTAAGATGCTGTAGATACTATGGTCACACAAGAAATCAGAAGATAAACACTAGTGTTGAATGGATATAGTATACAAAAGCAAATAGGAGGATACAATAATAGTGTTTAGTCTCACAAGAGTTGAGGTGTAATATGAACATGGTTGGCAATTCAACAGTATATACATATTTACAAGAGGAAAGAATCCTCAGAATGGTCAAGCTCACTGCTATCAGAGAGTTAACACACGATAATATTCTAAAGAGGCTAGGAATCACGGAAGTCTTGAAAGGGGTATGGTTGTTAGTCTGTGTTATCACAGGGGCATAGCCAGTGTGATTTCAGGTAGGGTTTGAGCTTGCTTTTAAATAGGTTAACAGAGGATAGTGAGGTTAGCTGACTTGGAAGGCTGTTCCAGGACTTGCCTACTGTATTAGAGAACAGGGTGTCACCAGCTGAATTGTTGGATTTAGATATTTGTACAAGTAGTTTATTAGATGAGCGCAAGGTTTTGAGATTGTTATAGGGGATGACTAGGGATGTGAGTATGGGTGTATTTTGAGGTAGATACAGGATCTTATGGGCTACTGTTAGTTGATTAAAAACTATTAGATTTGGCAATTCTAGCCATCCGAGTTTATTCAAATTGATACAATGATGAGTTCTATAGGAGAACCCTGCTGCGAATCTGGCTATATTGTTGTAGGAGGATGACAGTTTATTCAGGTTACTTTTGCATATTTTGGTATAGATAAGGGAGGCATGCAGGAGGGTAGAGATAAGGTGTGTGCGAGCAAAGCGACCCTGGCTAGAGGAGTTAGAAAGGGTTTAATTCTATAGAAGGAACCTAGTTTCTTATTAACTGTTTTTATAGTGTTATTAATGTGAGGTTCAAAAGACAAGTGATTATCTATTAGTACTCCGAGTAGTTTGGTGGTTGGTTTGGGGGATATTATAGTTCCATTATTTGAGGTAATAGTAAAGTTAAGTGGGGAGGTTCTGCGAGTGGGGGTGAATAGTAGCATTTTAGTTTTTTTAGGGTTTAAGATAAGACACCTTTGTAGGAGCCAGTTTTCAACTGTGCTAAAGGTCTTTTGGGTTAGTGAATGACGTTCTGATTGGTTAGTAGCAGAGCATATGAGTGTGGAGTCATCTGCGTATTGGATACAGTAAGCTTGTGGAATTACCGAATGGAGGTCATTTGTAAAGATGGAGAAGAGTAAAGGACCCAATATGGATCCTTCAGGGACCCCTAAGGCTACTGGGAGGTGGGAAGATAAAGTATTTTCCCATAAAACAGCCTGTTGTCTGTTATTTAGGTATGATTGGAACCACTGTATAGTAAGGGCATCCAGTGATAAGTTTTTGAGTGTGTCTAAGAGAAGGTGGTGGTTAACCATGTCAAATGCTTTAGACAGGTCGATAAAAAGAGCTGAGGATAGAGTATCATTATTACGATTACTATTAATTTGGTTAGTGAAGGATAGGAGAGCAGAGGTGGTGCTATGGAATGGTCTAAAGCCATGTTGACAAGGTGCTAGTAGATTGTTTTCAAGTAGGTAGGGTAACAGTTATAAATGAATACATTTCTCCATTATTTTTGCCAGAGGAGATAGTATGGCTATGAGCCTGTAATTGGAGAACTCCTTGGAGTTACTGCCTTTGTGCAGGGGGATAATGTGAGAGACTTTCCAGATTAAGGGGATAGTTCCTTCAGAAATAGTTCTATTAATGAGGATGGATATGGGGTAGGCTATGACTTTAGCAGCTTTTTGTAGGTATTCTGCAGGTAGTAGATCTGCAGAGAGTGTGGTGGGTTTAAGTTTCTGGATGAGGTTAAAGATGAGGGATGTGGGCACTGGCAGAAAATGAAATAGAGGAGGATTGTTGGTAGAGGTTATGTTTGAGCATGGGGTGCTAGGGGAGAGCTGGTTAACTAGGGATTGTATTGTTTCAGTGAAAAATGTGTTAAATGAGTCTGTTATTTGGTTGGGATTGTTGTGATCAGAGCCAGTGGGAGTAGGAGTGCTTGAGCGTCCTGGGTGTAAGAGGTTGTTGATGCCTAGCCAGAATTTCTGAGGATTATTTTGGTGGGTTTGTTGAATCTGATGGTAGTAGTTTCTTTTATCGGCTAATATGGCTTTTTTTGTTTTGTTTCTTAGCTGTCTGAATTGTAAGTGATCTGAGGGGCTTTTGTTGAACGCCATTTGGCCCAAAGTTTATTTCTTTACAAGATTTTTTGTTTGGTAGTTTTGGTGAGCCATGGTGCAGGTTTAGTTCTGATTCTAACTTTGCATAATGGGGCATGGAAATCTAAAATGGAAAGAAATTTTGAATTAAAGTATTTAACTGCATTATCTAATGGTAGGTGTTTCAGGGGTGACCATTCACAGGCTCTTAGTTCAGTTTGAAACTGAGCAGGGTTAACATTTTTGTTAGTACGAATAGTTTTGCAAATGATAGAGTTTGGGAGTTCAGTTTTAGATCTGATTAGATAGGTAAGCAAATGGTCACTTATGTCCTCTGGGAGGGTGCCTGTTTTATAATTTTGTTGAGGAGTATTAGTAAGTATCCAGTCGAGGGTACTTGTTTTGTTTAATAAGTTTATTGGTACGGGTTGGGGATGTTATAGTTTGAGTAAAGCCAAATAGGTTGATATGAGTAGAAGGTTGCTCAGATATACAGGAGTTCCAATTTATGTTAAAGTCTCCAAGTATAATGGTTTCTTGGGGGTAGCTGCTTGAGAGCCAGCTAAGGATAGCCTCTGATGTGTTGATGTTGTTGCCTGGTGGAAGATAGACACAGATTAGATATATGGCTTTACTTTTGTTCAGCTGTATCTTAGAAGAATTTCTGCATTGTTGGAAAGTGGAGGTTTAGAGTCTAGCAAGGGGACTTGTAATCCATTCTTATAAAGTATGGCTACGCCTCCACCTTTCTTAGTATTACGGTCACATCTCAGGATATTATAGCCAGGGGGTAAAACTGTAGTGTCTTGTACTGATGGATTAAGCCATGTTTCAGACAGACAGAATATGTCAAAAGAGTGTACATCTATAAGAGCATGCAGATGAGCAACTTTATTATTGATGCTATGAATGTTAAGATGAGCTATCAGGAGAGAGTTGACCTGCTTGGAAAGCTTGTTTGTAATAGTTGGAGTTGGTGTATTAGGCTGTGTAGTTGTGACTGAGTTTGGATCAGGGTTTGGGTGTATATCACCATCTAAAAGGGAGTGGGGCTGTACTTTTAGGATGAGTTGTAAGAGTTTAAAAATTAGGTTCTTGGTTTTTCTAGGTATAGGGTTAAATTGAGAGATGTGAGTGAGTCTATGAAACTTGGCTGCTGAGTACTTTGCTGGGCAGCAGTAGTTGCTAAGACTGTGAGGAGAGGTAAGAGTAGGAATGGAGGTTTGCCTTTTGTGGGTGTGGAGTCCTGGATATGTGTGGTGTTTGTAGAGAGTAAGTAGATAGGGTATAATTAGTATAGTTAGGAGTATTGCTAAAGGTAAGGGTTTGTGGTATCCTTGAGCCATTAGTGTAGGCATAGGAGGTGGATTGTAGGGATGCTAGTAGACAGAGTGGTAAGGTAATGGATAATCCAAGATGAGTGATAGTACTTTACAGGGGGAGGAGTTAGGGGTTGGTGTTAATGTATAGGGGTGTGGCAGTTTATGTATAAGTGTAGGAGTACTGGGGCTGGTGGGATTTGGGGGCAGGGTAGGGGAGCGGAGTGAGCCCGAAGGGCGAATGGAGCGGGATGAGCCACAGAGGAGTTAACCCTAGGAGAACAATCAGTGAAGCAGTAAGCTAAGGTAAGTAAAGGTGGGGAGGGTGAGATGACACAAAGCCTTGCTAGTAGTTATAATATACTGAGAGGATAGACAATGAGGAATTTGAGAAGAAGGGAGAAATAATGAGATTGTAAGCTCATGCAGGTTATGAGAATCTGAGAGCCTGTAAATTAAATGTAGAGCCAATATGGAGGTCTAAAGGAAACTATTGCCCTCTAGTGGACAAAAGGCTGTATAGTAGTGGAAATGTCTATTAAAAAGAGAGAATACAGGGGAGTAGGTGTACTATTCAGGTTGGATGGGATAGGAGTCAATGACCTGTAATATAAGAAAGGAAGGGGAGACAAGGTATAGGAGCAGGTAGTAATGGTTGCTGACTGGCCTGGCTGGTGAGAGTAAATTTACAAACTAGGATGTAACACACTATATGTCTATAGACAGTGGTATATAGTACGTGCTTTCACTTGTAAATTTGTTCCCTTGGGGGGACTGTTGCAGAGGGAAGGACAGGTTCAGGTCCTTAGAATGGGGAAACCACAATAAGATTTGGAAAAAGTTGTTATTCAGCAGGCTGGGCAATTCCTCTTAACTACTGGCAAACCAGGTTGGGCAGCTGAGAATATAAAGGGAGAAGAAAGACAGTGATAAGACACACAAAGAGATAAATACACAGTTACACAAGCTTATTGGATATTAATTACAGCATACTACAAAATAACTAGCAAACGTGTACAGTCATAACAGCCAGTATTACTATGACTCTATTAATGATAACAATCAAGCCAGTCACATGTAAAACATAACATAGCTCAGGAACAGTAAGGTTCTAATAATCATGTAATCCCCTTTTTTCATTTTTTTTTAAATAAGGAAGGCTGAAAATGAGTCCTTCTTGTGGATGGAAGTAAGCTAATTAGGCTAAGTAATATAAGGTGCATAAACAGTGGTCGCTATATATTCTGTATAATTTAAAGTTTTAGAATGCATCAGACAAACTATTTAATATCTACATACAGAGGACGTAGCTCTATACAGCAGCAATAATGGTAACAGTTGTAATATAAGGTGCATAAGCAATGAACGCTTGAAATAGCAAAGCTGCAGAACACATTTCGAGATTCCAAGGTAGAGCTTATGGTGTTCGACATTTTGGAATTTCGATAATGTGATATACACCTGTAATAAAGTTGATGTAGGGCGTACCAGACAGCTCCAGTATGCAACTATTCAGCAGAAATAATTTTAGAGATAAGGGACTAAGACTTTAAGGCACAGAAAATCCCTCTAGGCTAAGACTTCTATACCGAATAACAAGGAAGTGATAAGAAAACACTAACTGCAAACAGGGAGGGACAGAGAGAGAGAGAGTGCTTCGAATTTTCAGTAAACAAATACACAGGCAGATAAATATATTACTATTTTTAACAAAATATTCAATGAAACAATAAACAGAAAAAATGAAATTCAGTACTACCTTCTAACACTGCATGTTTGTACTTATCTCAACCTGTAATAAAGTTGATGTAGGGTATACCAAACAGGTCCAGTATGCAACTATTCAGCAGAAATAATTTCAGAGATAAGGGACTAAGACTTTAAGGCACAGAGAATCCTTCTAGGCTAAGACTTCTACACGGAATAACCATGAAGTGAGATGAAAATACTAACTGCAGACAGGGAGAGACAAAGAGAGAGAGCTTCCAAATTTCAGTAAACAAATAAATCGGCAGATAAATTCAGTGCTATTTTTAACACAATATTCAATGAAACAATAAACAGAAAAAATAAAATTCAGTATTATCTTATAACACTGCAAGTTTGTACTTATCTCAGCTTGAAATAAAGGGGTCTATATTAAAATATCAAAGTCTTAAAACTTTGAATGTTATAATATCAACCTCAATTCAGCGAACGCTTGAAATAACGAAGCTGCAAAACACAGAATATTTTCCTAGGGAAAGTATTCGCTGGGCTGTTTCAGTGGCTTCGCTATTTCCACGACTGTGGTGTGAAGGTGACTGACCCGGTTAAGGTAAATGTGCGAACAGACTGAGGTAAGGTGAGTGTATGATAGTTAGAGACCTTAGGGATAGGGAGCGGGTAAGGTGAGTGTGCGATAGTTAGGGACCTTAGGGTTAGTGAGCAGGTAAGGTGAGTGTGCATTAGTTAGGGATTTTAGGGTTACGGAGAGGGTAAGGTGAGTCTCAGTTAGTTAAGGACCTTAGGGTTAGGGTTGGGTTAAGGTAAGTGGATAGCTAGTAGTGTATGTACAGTTTAGTGTAGGGTTCTGTAAAGTGTGTATGTGTGGATTATGTATTTTGGTGTGCTTGTGCTGTGTGAGTGTATTCTCGGAACAGCATATTTTTTCCAAGGGAAAAAAATTGCTGTTCTGAGTGTTTGAGTATATCACATTTCGAGATTCCAAGGTCAGGCTTATGGTGTTCGACATTTTGGAGTTTCAATAATGTGATATACACTCATAATAAAGTTAATGTAGGGTATACCAAACAACTCCAGTATACAACTATTCAGCAGAAATAATTTCAGAGATAAGGGACTAAGACATTAAGGCACAGAAAATCCCTCTAGGCTAAGAATTCTACACCAAATAACAATGAAGTGAGATGAAAAAACTAACTGCAGACAGGGTGAGACAGAGAGAGAGAGTTTCCAATTTTCAGTAAACAAATAAATAGGCAGATAAATGCAGTAGTATTTTTAACACAATATTCAATGAAACAATAAACAGAAAAAAGAAAATTCACTACTATCTTATAACACTGCAAGTTTGTACTTATCTCAGCTTGTAATAAAGTTGATGTAGGGTATACCAAACAGCTCCTATATGCAACTATTCAGCCAAAATAATTTCAGAGATAAGGGACTAAGACTTTAAGGCACAGAGAATTCCTCTAGGCTAAGACTTCTACACCGAATAACAATGAAATGAGATGAAAACACTAAGTGCTGACAGGGAGAGACAGAGAGAGACAGAGAGCTTCCACTTTTCAGTAAACAAATACACAGGCAGATAAATACATTACTATTTTTAACAAAATATTCAATGAAACAATAAACAGAAAAAATAAAATTCAGTACTATCTTATAACACTGCATGTTTGTACTTATCTCAGCTTGTAATAAAGTTGATGTAGGGTATACCAAATAGGTCCAGTATGCAACTATTCAGCAGAAATAATTTCAGAGATAAGGGACTAAGACTTTAAGGCACAGAGAATTTCTCTAGGTGAAGACTTCTACACAGAATAACCATGAAGTGAGATGAAAAAACTAACTGCAGACAGGGAGAGACAGAGAGAGAGAGCTTCCAATTTTCAGTAAACAAATAATTAGGCAGATAAATGCAGTACTGTTTTTAATACATTATTCAATAAAACAATAAACAGAAAAAATAAAATTCAGTACTATCTTATAACACTGCAAGTTTGTACTTATCTCAGCATGTAATAAAGTTGATGTAGGGTATACCAAACAGCTCCAGTATGCAACTATTCAGCTGAAATAATTTCAGAGATAAGGGACTAAGACTTTAATGCACAGAGAATCCCTCTAGGCTAAGACTTCTACACCGAATAACAACAAAATGAGATGAAAACACTAACTGCTGACAGGGAGAGACAGAGAGAGAGAACTTACAATTTTCAGTAAACAAATACACAGGCAGATAAATACATTACTATTTTTAACAAAATATTCAATGAAACAATAAACAGAAAAAATAAAATTCAGTACTATCTTATAACACTGCATGTTTGTACTTATCTCAGCTTGTAATAAAGTTGATGTAGGGTATGCCAAATAGGTCCAGTATGCAACTATTCAGCAGAAATAATTTCAGAGATAAGGGACTAAGACTTTAAGCACAGAGAATTCCTCTAGGCGAAGACTTCTACACACAATAACCATGAAGTGAGATGAAAAAACTAACTGCAGACAGGGAGAGACAGAGAGAGCTTCCAATTTTCAGTAAACAAATAATTAGGCAGATAAATGCAGTACTGTTTTTAATACAATATTCAATAAAACAATAAACAGAAAAAATAAAATTCAGTACTATCTTATAACACTGAAAGTTTGTACTTATCTCAGCATGTAATAAAGTTGATGTAGGGTATACCAAACAGCTCCAGTATGCATCGATAAGGGACTAAGACTTTAAGGCAAAGAGAATCCCTTTATGCTAAGACTTCTACACTGAATAACAATGAAGTGAGATGAAAAAAGTAACTGCAGACAGGGAGAGACAGAGAGAGAGTGAGCTTCCTATTTTCAATAAACAAATAAATAGGCAGATAAATGCAGTACTATTCTTAACACAATATTCAATGAAACAATAAACAGAAAAAATAAAATTCTGTACTATCTTAAAACACTGCACGTCTGTACTTATCTCAGCTTGTAATAAAGTTGATGTAGGGTATACTAAACAACTCCTGTATGCAACTATTCAGCAGAAATAATTTCAGAGAAAAGGGACTAAGACTTTAAGTCACAGCGAATTCCTCTAAGCTAAGACTTCTACACCAAATAACAATGAAGTGAGATGAAAAAACTAACTACAGACAGGGAGAGACAAAGAGAGAGCTTCCAATTTTCAGTAAACAATTAAATAGGCAGATAAAATCAGTACTATTTTTAACACAATTTTCAAAGAAACAATAAACAGAAAAACTAAAGTTCAGTACTATCTTATAACACTGCAAATTTGTACTTATCTCAGCTTGAAATAAAGGGGTCTATATTATAATATCAAAGTCTTAAAACTTCGAATGTTATAATATCGACCTCAATTCAGCGAACGCTTGAAATAACGAAGCTGCAGAACACAGAATATTTTCCTAGGGAAAGTATTCGCTGGGCTGTTTCAGCAGCTTCGCTATTTCCACGACTGTGGTGTGAAGGTGACTGACCGGGTTAAGGTAAGTGTGCGAACAGACTGAGGTAAGGTGAGTGTATGATAGTTAGGGACCTTAGGGATAGGGAGCCGGTAAGGTGAGTGTGCGATAGTTAGGGACCTTAGGGTTAGTGAGCAGGTAAGGTGAGTGTGTGTTAGTTAGGGATCTTAGGGTTAGGGAGAGGGTAAGGTGAGTCTGCGTTAGTTAGGGACCTTAGGGTTAGGGTTGGGTTAAGGTAAGTGGATAGCTAGTAGTGTATGTACAGTTTAGTGTAGGGTTCTGTAAAGTGTGTATGTATGGATTATGTATTTTGGTGTGCTTGTGCTGTGTGAGTGTATTCTCGGAACAGCATATTTTTTCCAAGGGAAAAAATTCGCTGTTCTGAGTGTTTGAGTATATCACATATCGAGATTCCAAGGTTGAGCTTATGGTGTTCGACATTTTGGAGTTTCAGTAATGTGATATACACTCATAATAAAGTTAATGTAGGGTATATCAAACAGCTCCAGTATGCAACTATTCAGCAGAAATAATTTCAGAGATAAGGGACTAAGACTTTAATTCACAGAAAATGCCTCTAGGCTAAGAATTCTACACCGAATAACAATGAAGTGAGATGAAAAAACTAACTGCAGACAGGGAGAGACAGAGAGAGAGAGTTTCCAATTTTCAGTAAACAAATAAATAGGCAGATAAATGCAGTACTATTTTTAACACAATATTCAATGAAACAATAAACAGAAAAAATAAAATTCACTACTATCTTATAACACTGCAAGTTTATACTTATATCAGCTTGTAATAAAGTTGATGTATGGTATACCAAACTGCTCCTATATGCAACTATTCAGCCAAAATAATTTCAGAGATAAGGGACTAAGACTTTAAGGCACAGAGAATCCCTCTTGGCTAAGACTTCTACACCGAATAACAATGAAATGAGATGAAAACACTAACTGCTGACAGGGAGATACAGAGAGAGAGAGAGCTTTCAATTTTCAGTAAACAAATACACAGGCAGATAAATACATTACTATTTTTAACAAAATATTCAATGAAACAATAAACAGAAAAAATAAAATTCAGTACTATCTTATAACACTGCATGTTTGTACTTATCTCAGCTTGTAATAAAGTTGATGTAGAGTATACCAAATAGGTCCAGTATGCAACTATTCAGCAGAAATAATTTCAGAGATAAGGGACTAAGACTTTAAGGCACAGAGAATCCCTCTAGGCGAAGACTTCTACACCGAATAACCATGAAGTGAGATGAAAAATCTAACTGCAGACAGGGAGAGACAGAGAGAGAGAGCTTCTAATTTTCAGTAAACAAATCAAAAGCCAGATAAATGCAGTACTATTTTTAACACAATATTCAATGAAACAATAAACATAAAAAATAAAATTCAGTACTATCTTATAACACTGCAAGTTTGTACTTAGCTTGTAATAAAGTTGATGTAGGGTATACCAAACAGCTCCATTATGCAACTATTCAGCAGAAATAATTTCAGAGATAAAGGACTAAGACTTTAAGGCACAGGGAATCCCTTTAGGCTAAGACTTCTGCACCAAATAACAATGAAGTGAGATGAAAAAACTAATTGCAGACAGGGAGAGACAGAAAGAGAGCTTCCAATTTTCAGTAAACAAATAAATAAGCAGATAAATTCAGTACTATTTTAACACAATATTCAGCAAAACAATAAACAGAAAAAATAAAATTCAGTACTATCTTTATAAAACTGCAAGTTTGTACTTATCTCAGCTTGTAATAAAGTTTATGTAGGGTATACCAAACAGCTCCAGTATGCAACTATTCAGCAGAAATGGGGTGAATTAATTGCTACCTTGGAAGGGTGGATGTTTTTGAAATGGTTTTATAACTTCCAGATGCTGTAACATATCTTAACAAAGTTCTATTTATGTGTATTATAACACATATGTGGTAGATTCTGGTTCAGTTTCTAGTAAACAGGGGTAGTATCGGAACCAGAGTCAGATCATCAGATGTATGTGATGTCATTCTGTAATCTTGTAACAAAAAATAGGAGAAATTTCACCAAATAAGACCAAGAATCCACTTCAAAAAGGCAAAAATCGGAGACACCAACCAAAAATGTAATCAGCTTTTTTAACGCTACCAAATTCTACAAGTTTTCGTCTGTCCACATAGACTTCTTCAGACATCAAAAATCCTACACCAAAAAACATCCCTTTTTTTAAAAGATATGTTGTTGTGGTGTACCAATCCAAATCACCCCCCAATCAATTAATTAAATGAACTCATTAAAATTAATTTAGTTAAAAGTTCCACATTAAATGAATAGTTCGAAAAACCCTTTAAAATCATGAAAAAGTTAGTTGTATAAAAATACAATAAACATAAAACGATTCAATTTGTTACATATAAAAGTATTTGTATATGATGAAAACCTATGTTAAAAACCTTTTAAACCAAAACATTAACACCATCTACTGGCCAAGGAGGTGAAAAAGTTTCTGACAAGTAAAGACAACCAAAAAATACTTTTGGATCATGACTTGTATAAAGACCTACCAAGAATAACAGTTACATAGAATAAAAATGTAGTAAATGCATAGTCCATATAAAAATAACCAAATGACAGTGTCTTGCCGTATCAGAGCTTAGCATCTCTGAGTTTCAATCATGGGGCTATATTAATATTTTCATTGAGCCCTGGGACCATAGCTGCACCTAGGGTTACCTGCCAATAAAGCTCCCTATATTCCAACAGGTTTTCCCAGGGCCCACCCCCATTGTCCACTTGAACATCTTCAAGAATGAAGAAGCTACACTTTGCCTTTTTACAAATCTGTGTGTGCTTGGACAGAGTGTTTTTCTCATTCTTAGTCCTAATCTTGTAGGTGTGTTCATAATACATCTTCTAGTCTTCCCAACATAAAATGCACCACAGAAGGAGCAAATGGCCAAGTAAATCACTCTTTCACTATTACAGTTAAAATAAGACAAGCCACAAATCTTCCTGTCTCTGCTAACAATGCACACACTGTCACAATGTGCTATGTATTGACATTGAGAACAAGTCCCACACTGGAATGTCCCTTTACGTTTGCTACTAGAGTTCAGTGGTCTTCCATGATGTTCCAGCAGGTTTTTCAAGTTCCTCCCATTTCTATAAATAAACTTCAGGGGGGACAGTTTTGCCAAAGGTAGGTCGGTAAGTTCTAAGAACTTATTTAATTCATCTCTAACTATGTTGTTACAGTGAAGGAAATCAGTGTTGCATTCCATGATAAAGGCCGTGTTGTTCTCACCTTTATCTATTTGCTTAATTCCCTTCTCACATTCACTACCAGTTCCCATACCTAAAACTGGGATAAAGTTCCCACCTCTGTTGAGTAAAACATCAGCTCTTATATCATGTATAAACTCAGCAGGGTACCCCCTCTCTCTAAAGAGACAGTCAAGATAGTCACATTCAAGCTCAAAGTCACCATCCTCGAAGGTCATCCTGCTAGCTTGGATGTATTGTCCCCTTACCAATCTCCTTTTTTGGAACTTGGGATTAAGGCTGTTAAAATGTAAGAAAGAATTCGAGTAGGTGTCTTTTTGAAAAATTTTAGATTTTAGACTACCCTTTTCGGTCTTTTCAATTAATACACCTAAACACTTTAGTGTGTTTTTGGAAACAGTACTGGTAAAATGTAAAAAATTGGTACTTGCTTCTATGTACAGCAAAAATTCCTGTAATTTTTCATCAGACCCCACCCAAAACAAACAAATATCGTCCATGAATCTGACGTATTGAACCCAACAGTTCCCGAATTCTGATTGCAGAATAAACGTCTTTTTCCACCAAGCTAATACCATATTGGCATATGTGGGGGCACAATTGGCCCCCATCGCTACGCCCTTAGTTTGGTGAAAAAATTCTTCCCCAAAAAAAATAAAATTATTGTACAAGACTAACTCCATCAGGTACAAAACCACGTGCAAATCACTGGAAGAGGTGTTTTTCGTTTCTCAACCAAAACGGCTTCCAACAATTCAAGGCCCGTAGTGTGGGGAATAACAGAGAAGAGGTCCTTAATGTCTATTCTATTACATGACTTCTGAAAAAGCACATTCTATATAGAAATTTAGTTTCAAAATAACCCATAAATAGATTTGCATATACTGGAACGAAAACTGCTCCAATCGCTGTGCCTTTAATTTGTTGATAAAGAATTTCATTAAATTCAAAAAAATTATTTTTAAGACAAAACAGTATTAAATCAAGTGTTGGTACTATAAAATAAATTCTTTGGATATACTGGCTGAGTCGTTTCTTGGACTATTTTTCCTTCTTGGTGGTTTAATAAACCTACACTATACACCTACTTAAAACCTCAATCCACTTTAGACCTCATAATACATCTACTACACCAAATCTCTCTCTCTCTCTCTCTCTGGTGACATCCATCCCAACCCAGGCCCCATCAACTCCCCACCCAACAAAACCCCCACTCCCTCACATCCTGGCATCCCCAAGTCCATTCGCTTCATCACAATTAATGCACAAAGCCTTCATAATAAAATCCCTACCCTCCATGCCTGGCTCTTCCACAATCACCCTGATATTATTGCCATCTCAGAAACATGGTTTAAGCCATACATAAAAGACAGCAAAATATTACCTCCCAGCTACCAAATGATCTGTAATGAGAGACCCAGTGAGAAAGGAGGTGACATAGCCATAGTCTACACCTCCTCCTACACAGTAACACCATTTACCAACCCTACTCCAAAATTCGCTAACTCAGAATTAACCATCGCCCACCTAAAAATCAACAATCACAAATCTATATGCATAGCTGTCCTCTATACTCCCCCAGGCAACAACAACATTCCAGTACTAGAAGACATCCTCTCCTGGTTCTCCTCTAACATTAAAAATGAAACCTATATCCTAGGTGACATAAACATTAAATGGGCCACTATCAACTCTCAACCCCCTTCTCAAGCAATCGACCTGTTTAATTTCACCCAGATAATTAACTCTCCTACCAGGCCTAACAAAAATGGAGACTCTGACACCATTCTTGACTGGATGTTAGTATCCCAGCCTAACCATATCTCAACCTCAGGTATCCTCCCTGACCCTATCAGTGAACACCTACCAGCCTTCGCTGACCGTCACCCTTCTCCACTCCAAAAGCAGCATCACTACATTCAAACCCATAACCTCTCTAAGCTCACCCCACAAATATTCACTGACTCTCTAAAACTAATTGACTGGACCCCCTTAAAAACCCTACCCCTCAACAAATGCAATCAGCTACTTTAATGAAACCTTTCTGAATCTACATAATAGCCATGCTACTCTCAGAACCAAATGGATCAAATCCAAAATCTCTCCCTGGCTATCAAAAGAAACCAAACAAATCATGCTCCTAAGAGACAAAACGTGGAAACAATTCCATAACAATAAACTACCTAACACCCTATTAGAATTCAAACAACACCGCAATACCGTAAAAAAAACTAATAACTATAGACTGCAAATCATGCTACACTACGCTCCAATATGAGCACTCTACCAACCCCAAAAAATTCTGGAATACTGTTTCCTCTCTCCTCCATCCAGGTAACAAAGATAACCCTTGCCCTAGCCCAAACCTCACTGACCTAAAAACAGCCACATCATTTAACTCCTTCTTCATGGAGCATATAGCCAAACTAACCACCACTTTCCCACACTCCCTCCAAGCTCATCCCCCCACCCTCCTCTCACCTTTCTGACAATTCACAACAATCACCCACCTTCACCCTCAATCCTGTCCCCACAAGCACAATAAAAAACTCCTCCCCAGCTAAAACCATGCTGTATTACACCAGACAATTTACCCCCACTCTTCCTCAAACTATCTGCCAATAGCATAGCCCCCCCCCGCCAATCTCCATTTTAATAAACAGAACCATTCAAAAATCCTATGTCCCTTCTATTTGGAAACATGCATTCATCATTCCTCTCCACAAGGGAGGTAAAAACTATGACACCACCAATTTCAGGCCCATCGCTATCCTTTCCCCACTCTCAAAAATCCTAAAAAATGTATTCATGCTCAACTGATGTCATATCTAACACACAATAACCTCCTTACCCCTACTCAACATAGTTTCTGTCCTGACCACAGTACCATCACTGTCCTTCTGTCCTTCCTCGAATCCATCAACTACTCTCGCGACTCTGACAAACTAGTACCTACCCTGTTCCTTGACCTATCCAAAGTTTTTGAAAATGTCTCCCACCCCTTACTTCTGTCTCAACTCTCCTCTCTCAACCTGTCTCCCTCTACCATATCCTGGTTCTCTAGCTAACCATCTGAAAGACAGCAAACTGTTAAATGGAAATCTTCTACCTCCGCCTTCTCACACACACCCCACTGGCCTTCCACAAGGATCTGTTTTAGGCCCCTTACTCTTCAACATATTCATCAATAACTTTCACCACACCATGCACAATACCTCTCTAATTCAGTATGCAGATGATTCTACAATCATTTGCATTGCTGACCCCCCCCCCCGACCTACTACTAAAAATCCAGTCAGCTTTTGCTAAAACAGAAACTTGGATGCACAATAGCCACCCCGCCCTACATGCAACCAAAACCAAACTAATGATCTTTACTCCCTCCAGAATCTCCTCCATTGACAATATCTCCTTCACTATACTTAGCCAAAATAACACCCCCATTTAAATTGTACCTCATACAAAGCTGCTTGGTGTCGTCATTGATGAGCATCTAAAATTTGACATCATATTCAAGCTGCCATCAAAAAAACCCATCAAAAATTAGGACTCCTGTACCAACATAATCGCTACCTTACTCCCTCCACCAGAAAGACCTTAGCCTTCTCCTACCTTCTCCCCACTCTCATATACGGTGTTCCTTTGCTCACCAACCTCCAACTCTGATTACAATCCAAACTGGAATCCTGCTACAATAAAATCAGCAAATTTGCCACCAACTCCAGTAATTCTTCCCATCACTGCCTGTCCCTCCAATCCTTACAATGGCCAGAGCTACTTAACTACCTAAACCTTCTAAAACTCACCATAGCCCATAAACATAGCTTCAGGCAATCCAGCTGTCCTGCTCTCTCCACCATCTTAACCCCCTTTATTCAAAACCACTCACTTCAATCAGAAAACCAAAACCTCCTACGAATCCACAAACATTCCCAGCCCCCAGGCCACTTTCAGCTATTATACTCCCTAGTCAAACTATGGAACTCCCTTTGAAATACTCCAAACCCCACCAACTTCAAATCCCTCCTACACTCCTACCTGCACTCCAAATGGATTTGCCCCTGCTCTTCCCCCACACGAGCCCCTCCTCAACCATCTTTTTTCCCTGCAGTTACAGCCTCTCCCTATTGACATCCACATACATCTCCTGAATTGCATTGTCACCTCACAGCAAGACGTTGTCCCGTTCGATTCTCAGCTAGAGCGTCTTTTGTGTGGAGGCATGGGTGAATGGGCGTGCCTTCATTGAAGGTTGTGCGTCAGGGCTGGTAACTCGGCATGTAAAAATCCACTACCAAAAACATTAGCGGACCGGAGTTCCGCTGTGGCGACCCCTAACCGGGATAAGCCGAAAGACACAACAACAACAACTTCCATCCTACCATTCTTCTAATGTTCAAAACTCTACAGTTATTGCTGGACTGCTTTTCTACTCTCATTTTTATCTGCAATTTAAATCTGTGTAAATGTTGATATTCTTAAGTCTGAAAGTATTCAATAAGGAATACCCTGTATGCTAGAATTATTTCCTTACATGGATAACTGCTTATTGCCACTACACCCAATCTGTAACTAATGCATCTCTTCATAAGTACTTAATTAAACCCTTAGCATGGAGTATATCCTCTACCTGATAGGCATCACTGATATTCTTTCTGCGTCCTTTATTATTTTGTAAATGCAGAAATCCTGTCTCGATAAATGTTTTATTAAGGCCTAGTTTGCTTACAGAATGTATATCCACTATCACTACAGCTACTCCATACACAAATGTTTATCTCTTCATATTTGTTAATTGTACTCTGAGCATGTGTTATATCTCTGCTTGGTATGCATGTTTGTCATTGTTAATGGATTTGTTATTATTAATGGAGCTTTTCTCCCCGGGCCTCCACTGAAAATGGGTTCTTCTTGGCCCAGTGGGCTTTCCTAGTCATCAAACTGAAGTAAATAAATAAATAAATAAATACATAAAGAAATGCCACCTAACTAAGGTGTGAAGAGTTTGCTTTAAGTAACCTAGATACCACCTAGGTTACTCAGATGTGGTGAGTTTGCTTTAACTAACCTAGATAACAGATAGGTTACCAAGGTGTGATGAGCTTGCTTTAAGTAACCTATATACCACTTAGGTTCTGAAGAAGAGTGGTTGTGGCTTTGAAAGTGGTTGAATGGAAAAGAGGGATTACAGAAGCAGCCTCTCTGCCACCTAGACTGCTAAGAAGTGACTTAACTGCTACTGTCTTTTAAATCTTTAATATTAATAATTTATACATGTACTACATCACATGGAAGAACTCAACTAACACTGACATAAACAAAAACGACAAAAACCACGCACTAAATTTGTAAAATGAAGGCGAAGATGAATCAATGAAAGCCGGCAAATCTCCAAAAAGCTGATTTATTTAAGTAAGCGCTTTCGGCAAGGTTCTACCGTGCCTTCTTCAGACAAACAGATACAAATCAATTAAACCACTTATAAAAGAACCATTAACCAATTAACTAGTTAATTAACTGTTTAAAAAGATAACACACAATAGCAAAAATCCATCGTACTTCCTACGAGAATATTTCATTAAAGTAATAAAAAATAAATAGGTAATAAAATATTCACATTATGTGTTCATATTTAAAAATATATCCTCATTTCAATACATTTTTAACACAAATGTTGGTTATCGAAATCTTTTGTAGTGGGCACGAAGAACAAGAAACTAAATAAATAAAAAGTGGGTAGATGAATGAACTTGTCATAAAGCTTTGGTAAACAACAACATACTAAACAGCTAAACAAAGATAAATACACCTCTAATAAAAAACACTGCAACATTGACAAAGTTCGTCTAAACCTAAAAGAAATAACGTTACCTACATAAATAACTGATAAACCTATTAAAGTAAGAACCTTGCCGAAAGCGCTTATTTAAATAAATCAGCTTTTTGGAGATTTGCCGGCTTTCATTGATTCTTCTTCGCCTTCATTTAACACTGACATAAATTCGTACTTTTTCCGTTCAGAAAATTTGCAGATGTCTATGCTCACTTCTGTTAGTTCTAATTTGATCCCAGTTTAAATACATTACATTTAGAATATTATGCCTACTGCAAGTTTTTACTAACATACATCATCATATTCCACATAGTGTAGCTGAAACAATTGTATGATCCAGTGTGATTTTTTTATTGGTAACTGCTGAAGTTACAATTGCACTGGGTGATGCAGCGGCAGCATTGTTGCCTCACAGCAAGAGGTTCTCCCATTCGATTCTCGGCTGGAGTGCGGGGAGTGCCTTCTGTGTGGAGTCTGCATGTCCTCCCTGCAGTTGGATGGGCGTTCAAAAGACATGCGTAAATGGGCATGCTTTCGTTGAAGGGTGAACATCAAGCTGGCACCTTGGCATTTGTTAAAATCTACTGCCAATCATTAGCGGACCGGAGTTCCGCTGTGGCGACCACTAACCGGGAAAAGCCAAAAGACAAACAACAACATATTATGTTGAATCATGGGCTGAGTGCTTCTATTTATGGGGGGAAGAAAGTCAAAGAATTCAAAAAATAACTATTTTTTGCCTTAGATATTGAAGTCCTGCAATGTTATGGGATGTAGTTATGTATGGTATCCTACAAGCGACACATAAGAAGAGGAAGTATGTGCTAAAATATGCAATAACCATCCTCAAGTATAATTATTATTTTCAGTTAGGGTAAATTCCAGTTAGGGCAACCAAGTAAATTCCTGCTTTCATGTATATATTCTGCATATGTTACTGTAATAAAACCAACTAAATTCCAGACGTATGTATATATTCTCTATATATTACTGTAACCACTATGTGGAACACTGTTTCTACTTCTGTACCAATTAATGTTTAATTTTTTTTTCTGCAGCTATGTTCTTGTTGGAGCTTTTCTCCCCGGGCCTCCACCGAAAATGTGCTCTTTTAGGCCCAGTGGACTTTCCCAGTAAACAAATGCAATCAATAAAATTAGATTCATAGGTTCATAGTTTAGTACTTGGCTAACTGCCCTTGTGGGCCATTTTAAGCCTTGCCAATTACCCCAAGTGAGAATCAAACCCTGCACTTTTTGTCTGTAAGGTAAACACCTTAACCATTATGCCAACCCCCCCCCCTTTATTTTTAAAAGCATTGCTCCCTACACAGGCATAGAAACACACACGCAAACATCCACATTTGCCATGTGTGGGAATAGAACCCCTAACAGAGTACTATATCACACTACAGCATTATGCTGTTATAGGACATGCCACGAAGAATAAATAAATAGACTAGGCTAAAAATCAACCTTTCTAATGTTTCATATACAGACTGCTTCTGCAGACTGTCTAAAGGTAAATGTTGTTGAACCAATTGTTTTGTTTTTCTTCTTTTGTTGTATTTGTGTAGATGTGCATGTTTTAGTATAGATTTTATTTAATAAAATATCTGTTATTCTGTAATTCAAGTACTGATAGCAACTATTTTGTGAAATTTCATAGTTATGCATGTAGTTTATTAAAATTCTATTAATTTTCTGTATTTCTTTAAGTCAGAGTGTGTGTGTGTGTGTGTGTGTGTGTGTGTGTGTGTGTGTGTGTGCGTGCGTGTGTGCGTGCGTGTGCGTGTGCGTGTGTGTGTGTGTGTGTGTGTGTATAAAACACAAGTGGGACAGACATAAAACCTTGTACATTTATTTATAAAGGCTAAACACTTCAATTTCATTGAATTTCTAGGGCTATTACCAGAACGTATAAACCAGCTACAACATCTTTTTTAAAACAACTCAGGTATGTCAGGTGATTTCAAACACCAATGAGCAATAAATATCAGTTAAATAATTATATATCAACATTTATTATTAGGTTCCAAACAATCTGCTTATCCAGTGGAAATAATAAAAAAAAACCTCTCATTCTTAGTAGGCACTTGTTAATAATAGTCTTATCTCATTAGCATATATTTCTTCAAATATTAGAATTCTGTATCAAGTGAAATGTTTCATGACTGACTTTAGTAAACTCTTAGCTGCTGTAAAATTTCTTCTCCTTAGTTTACAACATTGCGTTTATCCCTTCATCACCCTTCTCACAGCTCTCTCAACTCTTCAGATTTTTGAGGAGATATCCCTAATTTGTTTTTTCCATCCCTCCTGAAATTGTAAATTATTTTGAGATGCTCTAAATCACCAGTACTGGCATTTAAAAAGTATCTCTAACTGGGGGTCCTTTTCCCCAATAATGTTCTTACTTTGTCTGCAACACTGGAGATAACCATTGAGATATGGCTTCTTAGTCATACATGGCTCAGAGCCTAAAACTGCCAGTTTCAGGTCTGATCAGACAACAAGAACACATCAGTTTTTAGTGCTTGGATAAAATAATTGGTAAAAAAGTTAATATTTTCTAAATGAGATACACTAGCTTATTGTATCTATATTATGGTAGAAGAAAAACAAATAACTAAGCTTTCAGACATTACTAAAATTGTTTCCAGTCAAGTCCATGAGGTCTATTTACTTCTGTTTTGTTTGCTTAAGTACAGATTCATAATTGTTTCCTCAGTCATGTTTGATCATAACTAGTAGTGATCTGTTCTGTTTTCTTCGCAGTAGAGCTTATTTCATTTTCTTCAAGGTATTTTTAACTTAGAAAAGAAAAATACATTGCTTCATTTTGTTTGGCTTTAATGCTGTTAGTGACAATTATAAGGTAAGAGAGTAGGAGAGTGCAGGGATTCCCATTACAAAATGATTATTTTAATTAGAGGTTGATATTTTTTTCAAAATATTTTTACCTACCAATATATGTGTTCCAATATGATGTGTAGTTGAAGGAATATTCTCAAGGCAGTAGAACAGAGAAATTATGTTTCCTGGAGTTGGAATTCATTGTGTCATACAGGACACTACCACTGTGCTACTCACCCCTTTGAAAACTCTGCTCACCTATGGCCCACTTTGCTATAAAATCCACAAACTAAAATTCCTATGGAGACTTGATATTGGGAAACTACGGGCTATCCCCTTACCATGACCCGTGCCCTAACCCTAAGGTCCGTGACGACTGCAGCACAGTGAAGGACATAGCAATGTCCTCCACTATGGTGCGATAGTCACAAACCTTAGGGTTAGGGCATGGGTTAGGGTAAGGGGATAGCTTTACTAACTATCCCCTTACCCTAACCCGTGCCCTAACCCTAAGGTCCGTGACTATCACACCATAGTGGAAGACATAGCGTGTTTTTTTATGTCCTCCACTGTGCTGCGGTGTTTTCGGTGAAGTGCACTTATGCAAAAGTTCACTTTTGTTAAAGTGAACTTTCGCAGAAGTGAGGCTTCCTATTACAAGTTCAAAGTAGTGAACTTTCGTTCTTGTAATAGGAATCTATACATAATATATACATTATATATTACATAAATATACACTGAAAGAGTTATGCATCTGAATATGCAAATAGAGGCCAACAAAGAAATGTATATTACAAAAATGAGAAGGTTACTATTCTGGTAAAAGCATTTTAATTTACCTTTATTATGCGGTTGAAGCCACTGAAAGGTTATCAGAGGACGGAAGCAAAGTGATGAAGCAGTTATGGAGAGATAAGCTATTCACTGTTTTATGGCAGCTGCATGGTGTGCAGTGAAAACCAAAAAATGTGATATTTATCCTTATTTATTTGTTTACTGGCTGGATGAGATAGTCCAGAGTATATTTTAGCCATAGAATGGGCAATATGCACACACAATACACTCACATCACAAAAGGAAGATGTATAGTGGACATTAGTGAAATAATTACAGTAACAGAAACTATAAATTTCAAGTTGATGTAAAATTATAGTGTAACTTTAAAGGGTTTATAAATGAAATATGAGGTACATAGGACTACCTTATATTGAGAAAATTAAAGTATTAAATGAAGTACACACACTGCATTTTTATGTGGGACAAACTTCATGACCTTTTAAGTTCAGGATGTTGGAATATTTGAATGATATTCAATGTGGGAAAAATAGTAATGCTTTATATAAGCATACTACCAAACATACTTCTGCATTTTTCACTTTTAATATTATTGATAGGATTTGTTATAATAGAAATAATAAGGTTGGATGGCATTCATTGTTGGATTATAAAGAAAAATTGTGACTCATTAAACTGGGTGCTTTATTCACACCAGGGCTTAATGAACATTTGTAATAACCCAAAGCCATGGCGCTACAGCGGTAGCATTGTTGCCTCACAGCAAGAAGTTTTCCTGTTCAATTCTTGGCTGGAGTGCCTTCTATGTGGAGTCTGCATGTCCTCCCCGTGGTCAAGTGGCCTCCGAAAGACATGCGTGAATGGGCGTGCCTTTGCTGAAGGTTGGGTGTCGGCCTGGCAACTCGGCACCATAAATATCTACTGCCAATCATTAGCAGACCAGAGTTCTGCTGTGGTGACCCCTAACCAAGAAAAGACAAACAACAACATATAAAGGGGTTGATTGGGATTTGTTCATAGCACTGATGAAGGCTTGGTCCGAAACCGGTATGCTGTGAATGTTGCCGTGCCTATTTTCAGGCTTTATTTAATAAAGGAGACTTGACTCAGTGTGCAGGCTCTTTTGTTTGTTTTTTTCTTTTTTGAAGTACATGCATTACCATGAAACTCTGGTCCATAGGTCCATACAAGACATTCGTAACAGAACCCCCCCCCCCCCAATGATAGATGTAGGAACAGTTAGTTATCATTTTATTTGCACGACTGGATATTGCAACAAGGTGTAATTGCTTGGATGAGGCTGGATTAGTTGTTTCCTTGCATAAGCTTATAAAGAGCAAAGACATCACATTGCCAAGCAAAGATCCATATATTCAAAACTATGGTTTTCCTGTTAATAATTTATGTCTATGAACATACTTCTCATCCTCTAAGCACCAAAACTGTGGACAAAGCTAAAACTAGTGGGAGGAGAAAGACAAAAAAACACAGGGACAAATGTTAAATATTACTCTTTTTTATCAAGGATTTGAAGCTAAAACTCAAATGTATGCCATTATTCAGTAACTTCAGTCCTCAATGATGTGCCAGAAAACCACAAATTTTGTACTTGTTTTATTTTATTTCAAAATGTTGTTAGAAATGGATACTGTACCAAAATCTATTGATACCCAGAAACCAGTAGGTACCTGCCAGTGTGGTTTCTCTTCCATTTGTCTATACACAGACAATAATCCATTTTTATTTCCAGGACATCTGAACAGAATCATTGATGCAAAATGGTATTATAATTGTACATCACCCTGAGTGGTTTATATTACTAGATGTTTGAGTTTCAAGATCTTCTTTACATATAAAACTACTCTTACAGCACATAAGAGAACATTGCTATGCTATTAAGAGGAGAACTTGTGTATATATGTGTATGTATAACATTACTGTATTATTTCTAAACTTCTGTAGAATAACCCCTTTGGGCAAAGGTTGTAGTAAGGGAAGTGAATGGTAGCAGGTTTCATAGGTATATCAGATATAGACAGAATTTTACTTAGAAGGTGTAAAAATTCTACATATCAAGAAAGATGGAAAGAGAAAGAATATGAAATGAGTCCTTATAGAAGTATATGAACAACTGACTGAAAGAACTTGGGAAGCAGATATATACTTTCATTGGTACAAGGGAGATTATGCATGGAAAATTCTGTTCCTGGTTAATGGGTCCAAACTCTCATAAATGTATTGATTTACATTTTAGCTTAACCTTTTTCTGGATTAAATAAACATTATCATGTTATTTTTAACTATTCCTTGTCAAAGATATTGGTACATTTTCCATGTTTCAGTCATGGCTCAAGAGGTTGTACCATTACCTTTGGTCATGGAAGACCAAGGGTTTGGGGTTCTATTCACACACCTGGATACTGACAGTGTGGTGTAAGGGGAGTGCATTGTACTAATTCTATTTTCTACACAAACAGCATAATTTTCAAACCCATAATTTTAGTTATACTATTAGATAATTTTTGCATAACCAAACTAGGTAATTAAAAGCAATTTATTGTGTTTGATTACTTTTCCTGTAAACTGCTTTGGATTACACAAGACTACTCCCATACAATTTACACATATTGATTTTATATGTGTATGGAAAGATCAAATTACTTTAATTAATAATTAAATAGCCTGCACTGGTATAGCCCCAAGTGACCTACTCCTTACCGCTCTGCAGTAAAAACAATCAAGTACACGTGGTGCGCAACTTTACAAAAGAAGGGAGGAACATAACAGTGCAAAAATAATTTGATAGCATTTAGAAAATGGTCTGAACTGAAATGGCTCTACTTCATTATGAATGAGTGTTAGATGCATACTTCCATGACATTTTAACCATTTCAGTACAGTTAGAAGATTAAGTCATAGGGGGTGGATTATAGACTAGAGGGTGGAATGACAATAGTAAATATATAAGTATAAGTAGAAACACAAGGATGTTAGTTTATTTGGCTGTGTGTGGGGGATGCACAGCATTTTATATAGGGAAAACAGAGAGGGCCCTGAAAGATAGGATATATGAACATCTATATGACATCAAGTCTAAAAAAGAGACAAGTGCTTTATACTAACACACCTTGAATTGCACTTCCCCCATCATTTTAAATTTGGGATTGTAAAAAACAATTCTAGGGGAGGAGATACTAGGAATATATTATTGAACCGAGAGCTTAGATGGCAGCTTAGGTTCAAATCCAGTACACACCCAGGATTAAATTAATATATTTGGATTAAACCTGTATTATCATTGAAAGCCTCACAAGTTTAATAAATTTATCAAAATTAATTATAAAAATATTGGCACGCACATATTTCACCTTTGGAAGGTTTTAGGAAAGGGTTAATCCATATGCTGGCTTTCAGCAGTGAACTTGTTTTACGGAATTTTAATTAATTATATAAATTATTCAATTATTTGAAGTGTTTAACTAATTGTCTGTGATATATAAAGGAGTTGTTTTTTTTAAAAAATGGCATCTGATGAAGTCTTGTGCTCAAGATGAAAGCGCTTATTTTTGCCTGTTTGTGGATTTAATAAATATTTATTCCTATACCACGGAAGACTGGACCTTCTCTACTTTTGGTTATTAGTTTGGTACATTATTCTTTTGACTTTTTTGAGTGGTTGCTATTTTGTCCCTGCTTCTTCCATGGGTGTTGTTGTAGGAAAAATCCGTTCCGGTGACTCTACTCTGGTAAAGGAGGATATTCAAGGGTTGGATTCCCTTGTACAAATGCAAAACAAACTTCACAAAGTCAGAGAGGATGTGGCAGCACTAAAGGGTGACCTTACACGTTTATTTGAACTTTTTAGCCAGGCGGACAGGAGCGGAGGTTGTGCTGCCCCGAGTTCATGTTCTCTGGTAACTGGATGTAATGCAGAAGCGCCCTCTACCCGTACACATTCACCAGTGAAAGATGGAGGAAATAACGGCTGTAAACAACAGACTGAGAGAGATGTGTGTGGCGAAGGCCTGAACAAACGGAAAGAGGCAGTGTCTGTTGGGTGCATTACGAACATTCTTTCCAACCTTAATACAGGTACTGTTACCAAAAGTGGTAAAACACAGAATACAAAGGTTCGTACTCATAGTGACAATCTTCACAGTATGGAACAGTTTTCTTTTAACGATATTTTAACAAAAACATTTTATTTCACCCCTAGAGGTGACACATCTGTCAGTATTAATTTAAATGAAACTTGTGACAATGCTTTGACGTTAAAAAAAATGATTTATTCTTTTGAAAAAAAGTTATTTAAGTTGAAATGTGTGCAAATTGATAACAACTGTTTACAAACATGTCACAGTTTGGGTATTGTTCCACAGGGTCTTAGAATGTGGAAATACCCATTAATGTTGCGTTATATGGATGAAGTGGTTAAATATTTCTGCTGTTTTTTTGACGAATGTGGTTTAGGGCTTATTCTTAAACTTATGAAATACAACAACATTACTATAAATAACATGAAAAAACATGTGGAGAAATTGAATTGTGACATTTTGAAAGACCTATTGTTTGTAGAATATGAAGAATTATACAAGACAGTTTTGTTTAGAGTAAATAAAAGAATAGGTAACATACATGTTAAAAAACAGAAAAAATTGTTAAGAGACCAAAATCAATATGCTGGGGGAATGGCCTATGGAGACCCTTATAGAAAGGAAAATAAGGAAAAGAGAGACAGTGAGCTTCAGAGGAAGGAAACAGGGAGGGGGGAAGCCCCACATATTTTTACTGAAACTGCTAATCATTTTACCTATGGGGGATTAGATGAACTGGACTATTTTCCAGAACAAGGTGGAGATTTTTTTACATTAAGGAGGTCAGAGAGGTTAGCCAGCAAGGCCCAACAAAACATGGATTCGGGGCAACAACATCAGTACACAACACAGGGAGTGAATCAAGGTTGGAGGAGAGCAAGAAAGAAAATGAAATCACACCTATAATTGATATGGATGGAATAGCTACTGAGTTTGAGGGATTTAAAATATTCAACTACACATCTTTACAAGTGAAAAAGGAACATTTCTATTTGCTCTCAAAAGGCTTTAAATTTGTACCCACTAGTCAAGGTGATTTGGCTAATTATTTGGTGGATTTAAAGTTATTTCTTAGGAAACTTAACCTTGGGATACAATATAAGAATTCCAGTGCATTGGAGAACAACTTTGATGCAGGACTAACTAGTAGTGTCATCAACCCACCTCTTCACCCTATTTTAACCATGTTTGAGAAATGTGTTACAGAGGAAGTATATGAGACATTTTAGTTGAGTAAGAAAGAATTTACATGTAATTTAGATTCTGTTGAAAAATTATTGTTAAAGGACTTAAAAAATAGATCTGACATACATGTAATGAAACCTGATAAAGATGGGGGTGTGGTTATGTACAGTACAGAGGAGTACAACAACGCTATTACTTCTATTCTTCTGGATAATAACACTTATACTCCGGTATCCAAGAATTTGATTAATATTGCTTATGGTAGACTTGACTCCTTGTTAGAGGAATATTTAGTAGAAAATAGAATTGATGGAAAAACATTCCACTTTCTTAAGCAAGAAATTCCTGTTATTCCTAATGTATTTGGAATACCCAAGGTACATAAGAACATTAAAGTCCCACCTTTTAGACCTATAGTTGCTGCAAGGGGTTCAAAAACACACCCATTAGCAGTATATATTGATTATTGGACAAAAGAAATTGTAGAAAAAATGGACCACTTGATCAAAGATTCATGGGTGTTTTTGAGCAAACTAACATAGGAGACATGGACAGAAAATATTAGTTTTCTGACCATTGATGTTAAAGATTTATTTACCAGTATCCCAAGAGTTGAAGGGCACCAATATTTTGGGGACAGTTTGTACAAATTTTCGACCATGACAGCTGATAAAATTTCACTTGTATTGGAATTAATGGAAATGGTACTTGATCACAACTACCTGTACTTTCAAGGTGAATATTATCAACAGACTAGTGGTGTAGCAATGGGGGCAGCTTGTGCCCCCATTTTTGCCAATCTAGTTATGTTAGAGTGGGAACATTGGTATGTTTTTAATAGCCCTTTCATGAACAATATACGTCTGTATGTTAGGTTTTTGGTCGATATTTTTGTTCTGTGGTTGAGAGGAGAACAGAGCATTCACTCCTTCATGCAATATATTAATGGTACAACCTCTTTTTTCAAATTTACTTACACTTGGGAAAAAGAAAATGTCAATTACTTGGGCACTACTATATCTTACACAAATGAAGATTTTAAATCTAGGATCTATAGAAAAGACACTTGGTGTAATAGTTATTTGCATTTTACTAGTAACCACCCTATATTTCAGAAAAAAGTTTGGTTAAGGGACAAGCAGTTAGAACTGCGAGGATGACTTCTGACAAGAAGGAACTTTTAAGAGAGTTTGACAACTTGAAAGAAATGTTTGTGGATAGGCGATACCCTATGGATTTTGTTCAGAATATATTGAACGAAGTGTATAGAGGGTGGGGTACCAAGTACAAGGCACTTTTAGGTAAACCCTTACAGGTTTCTAACAATTCCAGAGATACAAGGAAATATCAAAAAGCATGTGTAGTGGAGTTCAACGACTTTACTGGGCCCTTCACGAACATCATTAGGGCAAATTGGAGTATGTTTAAAGTTAACAAAGAATTACAAGAGGTAGTAGGAGATGAGCCTATATTTTCTTTCAGAACTGGTAAAAACTTGAAAAGTGAATTTGAACAGGTAGATGTTAGAAATGTTAAGAACAAACAAGGTACCACTTCTTGTGGAAGATGTAGATATTGCCCATATATAATAAAGGAAAGTTTTCTACACTTACAAAATGGGTTAAACAGCTCTGTGTATTTTTGTAAAGGTAATTGAAACACAAGGATGTTAGTTTATTTGGCTGTGTGGGGGATGCACAGCATTTTATATAGGGAAAACAGAGAGGGCCCTGAAAGATAGGATGTATGAACATCTATATGACATCAAGTCTAAAAAAAGAGACAAGTGCTTTATACTAACACACCTTGAATTGCACTTCCCCCATCATTTTTAAATTTGGGATTATAGACATTGTAAAAAACAATTCTAGGGGAGGAGATACTAGGAATATATTACTGAACCGAGAGCTTAGATGGCAGCTTAGGTTCAAATCCAGTACACACCCAGGATTAAATTAATATATTTCGATTAAAACTGTATTATCTTTGAAAGCCTCACAAGTTTAATAAATTTATCAAAATTAATTATAAAAATATTGGCACATACATATTTCACCTTTGGAAGGTTTTAGGAAAGGGTTAATCCATATGCTGGCTTTCAGCAGTGAACTTGTTTTACTGAATTTTAATTAATTATACAAATTATTCAATTATTTGAAGTGTTTAACTAATTGTCTGTGATATATAAAGGAGTTGTTTTTTAAAAATGGCATCTGATGAAGTCTTGTACTCAAGACGAAAGTGCTTATTTTTGCCTGTTTGTGGATTTAATAAATATTTATTCGTACACCACGGAAGACTGGACCTTCTCTACTTTTGGTTATAAATATATAAGTATGCCTAAGCAGTCAGAAAACATTATAGAGAAAGCATCAGTTATAGATGCATGCTTTCTGAGAGAGACATTCACTAGGTAAGAAGACACAATGGCTACAAAAGACAAAGAAGAGGGCATATACACAGCACTATAAACTTTGAGGTTTTTATCTTCATAAGGATGTGTATTAAATGGTATCTCTGCACAGGACAGCAACAGAAGACACATTTAGAGACATCTGAAAATATTACTTTACAGGTAACTTGGGGACATCTGACAGCATGTATACATAAATTAGACTATGACTGCGATAGGATGTTGGAAGGACAAAATGGAAATATGAAAAAGTATCTCTATAGAGAATTTTGTAATGGACTCAGCTAAGGCTTTCTGGTCAGTGTGGTGGAAACAAATACAACAAAAGATCCACATAATCATGATGCAGCTAAAATAACAACCAAAGAAAAAGGAACGGAAGTATAAGCTAAGACAAGTTCAAACTGCAGAAGCCAAATGAGGCAAAGGAGGAGACTTATTAAAGTCCACTGAATATCTATCTAGTTCTCTGTTTTGCATGATGCAGAAAACAATTTCTGACTATACAGAGTATATTCCAAATACTTATCGCAATGAAGATTTATATTCTGAGCAGTACTTATTCCCTGTGAACAATAATAAGTGTTTATTGTTTGGAAAAATAACCAAACACATTTAACAATATATATCATCTTAATTGTTAACATGCTGTTGTGAAGTATCAAAGCTCTTAAATTCAGTAACATTCATTATTAAATGCCATGTCAGTGTTATCAAAACATGAATGACAAATTTCTAGCTGTTTAAAGAGCCTGCATATTATATGATCTGTTAACTATGATTTATAAAATGTGATTTCATCTTGAAAAAGATTAATTATAACTCTTCACTTGCCTTATCTAAATAAAGACTCAAATGCCTTCCATTTTTTCCCTTATGAAAAAGGAAAACCTTTCCGAGTGTGGTTCTAGCTGACATTTGGAATGCATTCATAAGAGATGGGAATCACCCTGTCCCTTTGTGTTCATACATGGGTCCCTTTCATCACAGTAAAGAAATAATATCAGTTATCTAGCTAAGAGGATGAAATACATATTGTGAACAGCCCCCTTCTGAAATGGTATGAAAATGCTGCTCTTAATATTCTGAAATGTTAAAAAAATAAATATAAAATTAGACTAGTCAACACTTCTCAGCTGTTAACCAAGATAAAAGAAATGTCAGCAAAGAGTAATTCAAAAGCAGCTTACCCTGTCTTCTTGTACAATGCTCTCATCAGATAAGCATCCTGGAATGCTGCCATTCATACAAGTGAGAGCGCAAGGGCTGCCCCAGATCTTTTCCATCACTTTTTGCTGTAAATTCTCAGTAAATGTTAATGAAGGAACATTGCAGTAATGTACAAGCTCTGCCACCTTCCTATATTGGCACCCATAACTAGGATGGAGTTATACACATTCTAACTACATCATAATGTGGAATGTCTTCATAACTGACTATTTTTTAATAACACATAACACTGTCACAAACAATTATGTGTAAACAACAAAATCACATTTCTAAAAAGTGCTCCTGTCAATGTTTCACTTTGTTTAATTTTTGCTTTATGTTGCAGACTTTTTGTGACATAGTAGGATAATGTTATATTTTCCAACAGACAACTTCAAAGGCTACCCTTTGATTTGTATAAGATGTGTTGGCCACAACAGATGTTTGTGTGACACGATAAAATAACATTATATTTTCCTTTAAACAAATTGACAAGCTGCCCTTAGGTTTGTATAAAATATGCTGGCCACATATTGCTATAGAACAGCATCAGACCATAACAAAGTATCATAATAAAGTACATAACTGAGAATGCAAGGTTTGTTCCTTGTTGTATCCACTTCTTAAACAATTTTAAGTAAACTGTGCACAGCAGATTAAACACCATGTATAATAGATGAAATGTTTAGTAAAGCATTCTGAAGATTACAAGCTGCTTTATATCATTTTCACAGTCGCAGCCCAATGTTTCATGAGCCAAAACTATATATTAATTATTTATTTCAGCTCAGTCTAAAGTAAAGCAATAATTTGCCTATTTTTTGTTAAACATGTAGACACACTGACTTTAATGTTCCATTTTAGTATTTAAAAGAAGTTTAATAAGGACCAGAGGAAACTCCCCAACTGCATTGTATGGGAACAGGTTTAATACAGTGAAAGAATTAACTTTTCTCAGTGCTTCATTTGTATTGTTTTATCTCAAATTAATGACACTTTAAATGAAACAGAAGAGGATTTACTTCAAAAGTGGCTGGCTCATTTATGATTATTCATACTGCTGCTATAGAGAATTTATCACATTCTATATTAATGTCTAAATAACTTAGAAAGTAAATGTTAAAATCAACCTTCCAGCCCGATAGCACATAATAGGGCGTCTTTGCAAAGGATGACTGTGCTCATCACTCACTGGCATATAAATTTAATTTTAGCAGTTGCTGGTCAGTGTATGCTATATATTTAGTGCCTAAAATGTAATGAATTAAACAAAAGTGTGATGTTGTACAGAGTAATGCAGTTGAGCCATCACTTACGTTAAAAATACTGCAGTAGAAAAAAAAAACATTTGCTCAAAATTAGCCAACAACTTTAATGTAGTCCATAGAGAATCACAGTTACATTCAAAAACCAAGTGTGTTAAGCACTCTTCTGCTGTCAGAAAGGTGCTTAACAAACTTTTGTTAAGTACCTCTAAGAACAATTAAATTCTAGTCTAGTACTAGAATGTAACAGTATCGAGTGTTAGCTACCACAGAAAAATGGTAGAAGCTAGAACAACTTTAAAAGCTATTAGAAATGTTGTTCTGCCACACGTTTTTAAGAGCTTTTTAAAGCAATTAGATCCTCAGAAGGACACCTTGCTTCTGTCCATTGCTTGTGTGGAAGCTTTAAATATTTTAAAGCTTTCAAAGCCATCAAATGCTTTGCACTTCTACACCTTTTTCTTTTTTTCTGTAATTGGTAGTACATGGAGCAGATACAACTCGTTGTACTACAAAGAATTATGACCGGTTCTTTCTAGTTGTAGCTCTTAATACATATTCTTGACATGGATGTCAAGATTCACCTCACCAGTTTAGGTTTGCTGTGCTCTTGAAGTGAATTTCTTAGCATCTTGAGCACTTTATAAGTTACTTATGGACAGAGACCCAGTCATAATCCTCTATATCTTCAGAATACTCTCACATTTCAAAGCATTTTCAGCTGCAGCATAAACACAAAAATAAAAGCATTCAAACTAGTACCATAAAGATAAATCCAGACTCAAAAACTTGTCATACTAGAAATTGTAAAGTACACATGGTTTTCGGATTCTGGCATCATAATTATTAGAAGGAAAAGAAGAAACATTGTGCACACATGTGCATCTATATATATATATATATATATATATATATATATATATATATATATATATATACATAGACACACACACACACACACACACGTATATATATATATATATATATATATATATATAGTTTTATATATATATATATATATATATATATATATATATAATATATATTTATATATATATAGTTATTTTTATATATGTGTATATATATATATATATATATATATATATATATATATATATATATATATAAATATATATATAGATATATGCACATGCTGTTCTATAATGTATGATCAAACTAATTTAATGTTAACTTGAAAATGCTGACAAAAAAGTTTGAACATACACAATACTGAAAACAAAAAATCTTGAATGAAATAGTACTGAGAAAGGAAATCTATTTCCACTGGCAATAGTAACACTACCCCCCCTGACATTAGCCTAAAATTCATCTGAATAGTGGCAATGTTATGGGATGTTGTTTTATAAAAGCAAGGAGTAAGATTAGAGTTGAGGGAAGGGGCAGGGTTAGGGCTAGCACCCATTACTAAAGAGGACAGGTAGGTGAAAAATGAAGGTGAGACTGAGTTTTATATGATGAGTCATATTCTAAACATGAAGTAAAACCGGTTTACTATCAAAAAGATGAACGTTGGTCCAGCGAACATGGAAAGTCGAATGGCAGTTAGTCAACTTCCATGTTGCCGAACGTTAGATCAAGAGTACATATCAGTGAATGCAAGTGTGCATTCGCTGATATGAACTAGATGTTATGCGCAGTGTGGAGGTACAATGCAGATTGGGAAATGTATCTCTTTCCTCATTGTAGTATGATCTCGGAGTTAGAATATTTAATCTGCAGAAGGTGTGGGGAACGCAGCCCGGGTCTATGTTACATAATCAAAGCTTTAGTTAGTTGAGTAACTAAAGCTCGATCACTAAATATCGAAAACGCAAAACTGCAAATGGCAGTTTCCACACAGGGAAACAATTTGTTTGGCTGTTACACATATTTTGCCCTTCCTACAATGTGGAGCGATCTCGGAGTTGGTATATTTAGTTAGGGGGGTGTGGGGGGGTGAAGCCTCTCACTTAATTTGTGTTTAATGTTTTTGTTTTTTTTTTGTTGAGACTACGGCATTGTTTCTGTGTGGAAACTGCCGTTCACGGTTTTGCATTTTTGATATTTAGTGATCGAGCTTTAGTTACTCGACTAACTAAAGCTTCGATCACTTAATATAGACCCTGCAGCCCTCCACAGGGGGGGGTGCAGGGGGTCATGCCCCCCTGCTAAAATATGAATGACAGTGTAGGTGTTTAACTTACATTTGCACCTACTCTGCCATAACTGTCGATATTTGACATAAATGTCGAATCTGCTGGTTTTGATCAACAGATTAGACATTTTAACCTAATTAGTATGTATGAAGTATGAGGTCATTTTTGAAGTATCAAACGTTAATTTTTATGAACTTCGATAATTTGAGAGAAAACCATTATAATCAATGGGCTGCCATACAATAATTATAGTTACAGGAAGTACATGTACTGTAACCTACAGAGTGAGTGAATACATTTAATTGTAAGCTTTAAAGAAAAAGGAAGGCCTAGATGCTTTTTGCATACAACGTGATATGGTAAATGAGGCAAATGAACAGTGATTTTGAGTTGTTTCCAGCTTCTAAGCAGATCGTGTGGTCTGTAATTGTCCTTCAGTGGAATAAGTCTGTGAAAATTTTACTTTTTTCATAAAAAGTAATATTTTAGAGAAGCTAAGGCTGTAATTGACAGTGAGAGGCACTTAAGCTTCAGTAAAGGTGGAATAATTATTTTAATATAAATGTTGCTATTAAGCACTAACAAATGTTTTGTTTAGGTCAACCAAAGACATATGAAGAATGAAGATGAAGGGCTAATGAGGAGGAAGGGAATAGGTATGAAGTGTTTTACGTGTTTAGAAATGGTGCTGATTATATAATGTGTAGGATGAAGATGGTTATTGTGACAAACATGTTTATTAGTTGTTGGAAGTGCTCACCAAGATGGAAGAGAAACATGAACTGATTAGTGAAGAAAAAATGCATCCTCAAAGAATCATTTTACTGAGCTATTACTCTGTTTTGCTAACTGACTTTTCTTTTGCACAGTGTGAGTATCTTTTTTTTTAATATTGTCTTTTAATATTGTTATTTTGCCCATAGCTTTGTGGAGGAACTACCTGGTCCCTCATTAATAAGCAGCTCTGCATTGCTGTACCTTGTTAGGAGACTCTTGTGTTTGAAAGCTGTCTGTAAGGCTGCTGTGGGGGTCAATAAGCTACCTTCAGGACTACCAGCTCATTAGGCACATCATTTGTGTGCAAGCAAAGAACAATCTTCAAGTCATTGCGTACCTGTGCATGTTCATATGTGGGAAGTGTGTGCTTGTGATATGAAGAACTCATCTTGTAAACATTTTGCACTCATTCTAATATGTCAGAATTATTCTGACAACGTCATTGCATTTCTTGGGTTCTAGTTGCAGCTATAAGGACTGCACTCCTTCCTATTCAGTGACTAGTATGATTTTTAAGAGTCCTGCTTTACATAAATATACTAGCTGCATAGTCACAGAATTATGGGAAAAGGGCACACATGCTAGGGCACACATGCTAAAAGTTGCAAACTGTTCATGTAGCCCACTTGTAGCTTTTCACACTAGCAAATCTCAACACTAATTGCAAATATTGACTTCAATTACAGAAGACAGAAAGGAATAATAAAAAAAAAACATAAAACTCCCCTCACAGAAAACGTCTGTTATCCATATCCAGGTAGGTGGGTAGGCCATTATATTCTGCTGGTTATGTAAGCTTTAGCATGTACACGTGTCACAGGGTGCAGCAGGCAGCAACTACCTGCAAAGGAAATAAAGCACGGAAAAGAATTCCAGCCAAGTACCATGAATAGGCAGGGCGTCCAGCTTTACAACTGCCACTCACTGTAACAATGAATGCCAGTAAACCTGACAGTGTTACTGGTAATACACTGCCTATCTTTTATGATTTCTGATAATATTTATGAAAGTAAAGTTAAACAATATCATTTCATTTGTTAAGAATAAAATGTTGCAATTTCCTTGCTGCTGATGAAGACTTCATGACATGGATTAGAGAAAACTGTATAGTTTTGGTGTTAGTACATGCAAATACTGAATTTGATCTTTTTTTAATAAATTAAAATTAGCCAGTTTGTTAAAATTCACATAATTACAGTAATATCTAAGAATAATAAATCTATAAAGAGCATCTAGATAGCTATTTTCAATCTCTTTTAATGTCATAAAGTTATTACTAAATGTATCAATCAGTACATAGTAAATTGTTACTCATATCATTTTTTTTCTGGTTTGGTTCACAATAGGGTACATATTGTACAGAGCTGTCTATTATTGCAAGCATTAATTGAGTTTAATGTAAAGAAAGACTTGTAGTTTTGGTTGTAGGTGCTTTAAAATATTTTGCAAGCAACACCAAAAATGAAGTGTTTCAGCTGCCTATCTGTAAAAGAATTCCAGCATTAATTGGCATTGTGATGAAATAATATATTGATGATGCATCCCTTTCTGAATGTGGCAATAGTCAAGTTAGAGCTACTCTAATTTTGAGACTAAACAATCCCGTAGCTGTGAAAGATAAAACTCAGGAAGTTGTCAAAAGGATGTTCAACATAAATAAAAGGATAGTAGTAACATGGTCATAAACAACAATCTCAAAGTATGACAGTTTCTCAAAAGATGAAGTTATTAATTGCCATCATAGTATGGATAATAGGCTCCTGCATAATGCATAAGATTGTATATAGGCATGAAGTGATATTTTTGGTCTGAAGCGCATGATCTATAAAAGGAAACACTATATGACGCTTGCTTTCTAAAGGACATCTACTTTCACCAAGCATAGTATTCTATGTAAGGATATCAGTAACATGTGAAATAACTGGCATTGAACAGGAGCTGGCCCTTGGCATAACAGATAGTAGAAATATTTTTTTGTTTATGTAAATGAGGCCAAAGGAAATGGTGATGTGCTAGCATACCACACAAAATAAATAGGGAGGAATATACCTTATTCAGATTAGTACTGCCTTTTGAGAAACATTTCTTATCAAGACACTAATGACATCACAATAGTTAAATTAGATAGTACTACAGTTTCTTGCCCCAGATAGGTAGAGAATTATAATCCTTAATATAAATAAGAACAAACTGGATCATAGTCTATTTCTGGATAAATTCAATAACTCCACAATCAAGGACATGGGAACCTGCATAGTGGATTTTCCTGTGAATCTTTTTAACATAGGCCTTAGTACTTCTGTCATATATGAAGACTAAAACAGCAGCACAGTGACAATGCATAAAAGCAAAGGAAATTTGTAATTGGTTTGGAGTAAATCATCTCAGGACTATTGTGGAAATTATATTAACAGAAAAACTAGAGAGAGAGAGAGAGACATGGTTTTATGGTGAATAACGGTATTCATTCAAGGGGGCAGCCACAGTAGTGCAGCGGTTAGCATTGCCTCTTCACAGCAAGAGGTTCTCTGGTTCGATCCTCAGCTGGGCTGCCTTCTGTGTGGAGTCTGTATGTCCTCCCTGTGGTCATGTGGGTTTCCTCTGGATGCTCTGGTTTCCTCCCACATCCCAAAGACATTCTGTAGGTGGATTGGACACTCCAAATTGGCCAGAGGCATGAGTGTGTACATGCGTGTGCCTTCTGTGGAAGGTTGGGCACCGGGCTGTGGTGACCCCTAACTGGGAAAAAGCAGAAAGAAGAAGGAATTCATTCAAGAAGAAATGTTTTTTCAGTTATGACTGAGCAAAACTACATCTGCCATCTGCTCTGCAGTAAATTCAAAAAAATCATATTGATGTCACACTCACACACACATAACATATATATATATATATATATATATATATATATATATATATATATATATATATATATGGGATCCGTACAGGTGCTCGACTGCATCTTTCACCGAATCCCAATTTGGTGAGCATACTTGCGCAAAAGTGCTGTTCACCGAAGCAGCACGTTCGCAAAAGTATGCTTGTTGTTTCACTCGTACTATAGTACTGTAAGGGAAAATTCCCTTTTCCCCACTGTAGTGCGACCTCGGAGTGAGAATATTAAAGTAGGGGGGGGGTGTGACGGGTGCATTCAAGTAGATTTTGTGTTTTTTTTAACATACTTTAACGAAAGCACTTTTTCGATGAAAGCGCTTTCATTAAAGTGTGTTTGGTGATAATGGATTCGGGCTTTTGATCTTTCAATCAAAAGTCCTAGATCCATGTGTGTGTGTGTGTGTGTGTGTGTGTGTGTGTGTGTGTGTGTGTGTGTGTGTGTGTATTTGTGCATGTGTGTGATCATGAAAGCTCATAACTGAGCTAACAAAATGAAGGCAAACAGTGATGTCATTATGTGGATGCAACAGTGACTAGCTAACAGAACATGTCAAATAAAGTTAGGATAACAAATGCTCTATATAGACACCTGAAGGAATGCAAAAGTGGAAAGTTTTTATTCTGGGTATTAGAACAGGTAGATCCAAGTCTGAAGGGTGGCCAATGGGAAACTAGCTTAGTGGTTTAATGCAGGATCGCAACCAAGATTAAATGAACAAAGCCTTTGGCCCCAGTTTGAGAATGAGGGCTGCAAAACTCTAATGATGAGATGTAAATCTGATGGATATTTTACATTAAAAAAAAATCTCTCTCTTTTTTTTTTGAAAACATTTTTTTATGTATACATTTGGAACATAAATTGGTTAAAATGAATGAAATGCTATGAATGATTATTAAATGTTAATTATATATTAATAAGAGGTTTTACTATTTTAACAAGGATGTGAAGGTTAATAAATGAATTATAAGTGTGATTATTCATTAAATATCAATGGTTTTAATGTTAATGAGGTGGATTTATAAGGTGGAATGCGTAAAATTAATGGGGTTAGTGTGGGAAAGGAAGTAATGTAATGTAAGGAACCAATGTGGTATTGTTAATTTAAGATGGTTGGTTATAAATTGAATCATGTATTGTGAATGATGAAGTCTTTTGAGATGAAAGGGCTAAATCCATCAATAAATAATTTTTTTATGGCCTTGGTGTGTGAAGTAGTTTCCAGCAGCTAATTACTGAGATATATTTTGTTATTGGTGCTGTTCGACCTCAGCTCCATTTACTTTAAGTTAAATAAAGTTAGGATGACAGACTGCAAAAAAGAATGCTTTCAACATGGATGTAGCCAGGGTACAGTCCTGGGACATCATTTGAGTTTTGCCTGTACCTGGCATATTAAACCCTCTCATGGAATTGCAGTACTAAAATATGTTGATGATTGGAAATACCTTTTTAAAGTATGCTCATCAAATACAAAAAAAATGGTTCAGGGCTCACAGGTTGGATTCATGCATGACTGAAGAGAATAAACTTAATAATAACATGCTTAAATTCTATTTGATGAGATAGTGCAAAGCAAGACATTTCAGTATCACTGATGGAGGGAGGCAAAAAGATCTACAAAAGAAGTCAGTACAATGGCCATGGTATAATGGCATCAGACTCTACATTTATTCCTGCATTTATGTACTGTGTAAGGATGCAGGAAAAGTAAGTGCATGCATTCTGTAGTTTATTTGGTTTACAGATCTCTCAGTTAGAAACAATCTGTTTAATCGTTTGGACAGGCATAAGTGAGATATGTTGTTTCTGTATAGGTCTCATAGCACAAAATGTGCCCTGATGTGTGATGCTCACTCGTCTCTCCTATCAGGCATGGCCTCTCAACTTCACAGGAATGGAGCTCAACCTCACTTAATATGGTTTTGAGCTCATTCTAGTCCTCATTTGTGGTAGTAATCTAGAGGCCTGTGACAGGCACACCCAAACTCTTAACTTGAGGGGTGCATCCCCCTGGTACTTGTGATATGCTTCCTAATTCGTTTGACTCACACCAGGGTATATTAAGCCTCATCTTTAGAAATGACCATGTAAGTCACCCAGTCGTGTATTAGGGCTACTTCTGAATCTAGAATTCTTCTCCTAAAACTTCTGTCTAAATGCAGAAGGTTTGCCTGCTCTCATCTGAGAAGGACCTGTTGGATAAGAATCAAATAACGAAGCACCTGGAGCCACCAAAGATTGTTTGACCTATTCGATAACCCATGCCAGGTTTGTGGAAGAGGTATGAAATATATGCTTCTTTGACTCAGTGAGTGTATCTTACCTTTAGGGATTTTAGTATTATAACAACACCACATTGAGTTCAAGACCCTCCTTCTTGTGTGCCATATTTCATGTGTGAACCCTGGTTTGCATGACAAAAGGCACATATTTTTCCCTATTCATTTAGCCTGGGCATGATCTCTTGTCCAGGGTTGTTGAAGAATGATGCTGTATTTCTCCTGAAACCTGTCTGTGGTAACGTTCTTTCTTTGAAATGGTCAACATTAATGAGCCCTCAGGTTTCTACAGCCCCACTTGACTGGTACGTCCCTTGAGGATTCTTTATAGTTCGTAAAGTTTACTTCGGCATCCATTGCACAATCGACTCCTTGCCTTTTTTTCCTTGGACCAAGTTGTGAACAATGTTATCTCAGAAAATTAAAGGCACCTTCACTCTAAAACTGCAGAATACAAGACAGCTTATGCTTGTTGCATGACCCAGCCAAGAGGAGTGATTACTTCATATACATTCTATGGCATGTTCTTCTGTGGTTTCAGTGGGCTTATAGCAATTCTAGAAACTAAAGTCTATTTCTACCCTACTCCCTAACATGGAGTCTAGAGCCTTATAAAGGTGGGGTAATTAAGTGTTCTCATTTGCCACACTAGGGATTAGGGTTGTTAACTGTACATCTCTCTGTCCAACTTTCATTCCTTCCTAGTGGAACTGGCACTGCAAAGGTCTGAGGACCTCCTACTGTCTGATCCTTAGGAGAACCTCTTCCTGTTACATAGCCTTCAGTAATGTTGACTGGGGCAATGATATAGCTTGATTTGTAGAATGAGGAATGTGCCAGCATGTTGTAGCATGCCTGAAAGACTGGCTCAACTGCTACATTCTAAATGTTCACTGCAAAAAGACAGCTCTTATTTGCCAGACCACATAGGATCTGGATGATGGCCTCTTCAAAAGAAACGAGTCTTGCTCTTTTATGGAAGGACAGACTCCTCTATTTTTAATCTCCTGTTCACCTTCCATAAAAAGACAAGGTCCATCATAATCCTAGATACAAGACCAAGAATATCCTTTTAGCCCCCCCCCCCCCATGGGATTTTTTTTTCCTAACTTCCATTTTGCAACCAGCATTTAGTCTCACCTTTTCTAGGGAGAAGGTGGCAGTTTTAGGTCACCCAAATTTGGGGAACTCATCCTTTGATGGCCAGGGCAATAAAAGCTAGGCTTTTGATTGCCTATTTTTCTTGGTCTGCATTCAGTCTCTTTTTTTCTTCCCCCACAGGCATTTTAACATTGCAGATGTTTTTGGGGTAGTCCCAGTTCCAGCAGACAGTAGTGCTTCCCTTTATGAATTGTATGTACTGGCCTTACCCCCCACCTTTCCTAACCAAAGCAGAATGCTTTAATGTGCATTTCTTAGTCCTAATGTCCCTTATTTCGATTGGGTCATCTGAAGTTCCTCTGCAGTGTTGCTGGAGGACATGAAGACTAGGTACACCTTCAACTGCTATTTCCTGGTATAACTGGAAGAATCTAAATTAAATTCTCTCTCTCTCTCTGTCTCTCTCTCTCTCTCATAGTTGTTTTGGTTGGGAAATACACCCAACTGAGAGGTTGCCCTTTGGTCATCCCCTAGAGTCTAAAGGCTTCCTTGATGCTAGCTATCATGGCTAAAATATGGAAGAAACAGAGCATTTGCCTGTCCAACTGGAGACAATGAGTGGCTGGTAGCCTAGGGATTCCAGGAAATTATCCACAGAGGGGAGCCCCTCTTTTCATTTAAGAACCATAGGTTGCCCCAGTATTCATAGGTGCTTCATTCTGAATCCTCTTCTGCTTCTTTAGGCATGCAGATATGTGCCCTACACTGTAGTTGCACCTACGCTGACAGAGACCTAGATGTCTTGGTTGGCTGTCTGGATATAGGTGCACTTCCTGTCCATGTGTGGATCCATCTGTATATTCTGAGAATAAGCACAGCCTCAGTACTCAGTGGTGCCATTTCTGGATTTGGGTTTGCTAGAGGAAAACTTGTCAACAGCCCATTTCAGTGAGTTTGATCCTTGCAGGTCTCATTAGAAATGGTACTTCACTGCTGTTTGAGAAAACCGTCAAGCCAGCATTTTAGGGAACTTTGTTCCCTTCTCCCAACCAATAGAAATATCCCCCAGGATTGCACCATTTCTGAAGAAGTGGTGAAACCTGACAAAAACGAAAATATGACTAGTTTGCCTTTGGCCACGGGGACTGCTCCCCACTAAAGGAGCAAACACTCAAATGTCTTGGTTTAAATGCCAGGGCTGGATCCAATAGTGTCTTTAGAGGTAGAGTAAAAGCAAACCGAGAAATGTAGCTGGTAAAGTCTTTATTGAGAAAAACTATAATTCAGCAAACAAACCTCCAGACATACAATTTCTCTCCCAGTGTAAAACTGCAATGTCAGTTAAGAGATGAAAGCCAAAGAAAAATACATGTTTAGATTATCTATGAAGTAAAAAAATTCCCAGCCTGTTGTATGAAAATTACCTAGTAATAATGCAAACCAGATGGCATACACTGATAGTCATCCAAACCTACCTCATACCTCTCAACCTCTTAGAGCAAAACAAAGCCACAAATAATGGGGGAAACAAAGGGCCAAAAATAGGGACACTTTTTAAATATTGCTTATACAAGCTTAGAAAGTTGATAGACTAACAAGTTTTGTATTAGCATAATTTCTGAAGGATATGAACTCTGAAACTCAAATGTCTGCCATTATTTTCTGACTTCAATCCTCAAAGATTTGCCAGTGATTTGCCAGAAAGCCACAATTTTATGAGAAATGGGCCAAAGATCTGAAGCAAAAATCTGGACATTCTGTGAAAATCTGGACAGCCGAATGGTATTCCCATCTTGGAATCAGTGAGAGATGTATAGTTGGGGTTCATATTCATCAAGGAATTTACCTCACAGACACGAGATACAGGGTTTGATTCTCACCTTTGAAAGCAAAATTGGCTAGGCTTAAAATGGCCCACAAAAATAGCTAGCCTAATATTTACGTATGAACTTATTGGGGATTAGGGGTTGGCATAATTGCTTAAGGTGTTTACCTCACAAGCACAGGGTGCAGAGTTTTATTCTTATCTTTGAGAGTAATTAGCTAAGCTTAAAAAGGTCCCCAAGAACAGCTAGTCCAGCACCTGCCTATGAACCTATCACAAACTTGTATTTTCTAGAAGTATGTACACAAAGCACCAGCAAAATTGCAAAGAATTGGGTTAAAACTTCATATGAGTGACATAGAAGTGCAGTATAAACCAATTAACTCAACATACAATACTGAGTTTTTTTAGTCAAGCGTATTTAAGTGGCCGCAGAACAGGATATAATGCAAATATTTGTGATAGCTGAGAAATTAGGGGAACTGCAGAATCTGAAGACTGCAATGTGAGATGATTCAGAAAAGCAGTTGCTGAATGAAGAAATAATGAGAGCTACTCTACCTACTAATCAAGCATAGTATGCATCCAGAGATGAGTTATCCTTCATGTGGTGCCTCTTATTCCAAAGTAATTCATGTCATCATTCCATTTTGGCTAATGAATCAAGTACTGCTGGTGGTCCATAAAGCATCTGCAAGGAAAGAGCCAGACAAATCATGCATTTGCCCAAAGTGGTAGTACTAACAGAAAAAATAGAGAAAAACTGTACCCTTTGCAGCATGCAGAGAAATAAAATGTGAAGGAAGAGCTAATACATCTGGAGATGCTAACATTAATGTGGCTGAAAGGGAAAATTGGATTATTTTGTCATAATAACCTCAAGCTTCCCTTCTTGAGTTGATTGCAACTCTAAATATCCAGAAGTTATTTAACTCAAAGATGCAACAACTACATCAGTAATTCTTCTTTCAGCTTTTCCCAGTTAGGGGTCACCAGAGCAGATCACCTGTCCACTCATGATTGGCAGTATTGTTTTACAGTGTCAAGCTGCCAGCCCAGTACCCAACCTTCCACAGAAGGCACACACTCACACCTAGGGCCAATTTAGAGTGTCCAGTCCACCTACAGCATGTCTTTCAGATGTGGAAGGAAACCAGAGCACACAGAGGAAACCCACGCGACCAGAGGGAGGACATGCAAACTCCACACAGAAGGCACCCCAGTCGAGGATCAAACCGTAAGGTGACAATGGGAACCACTGCACCACCGTGGCCGCCCACAACTATGTTAGTGATTAATGTCCTGAAATAGAAATTCTCAAAGCATGTAAAACAGGAAATGATAATGTCAAACAATTGTCTGCAGATTGTGTGCCACCAGAACAGAAAATCTTCCAAAGTATGGAAATATGAGTACATTACTTTTGAGACTCAGGTATCCAAAATGTAATGACCAAGCTGAGTATATGGCTTGGACTTTAAAAGGATATTCTAAAAAATGATGCATTAAGCCAAACTGTTATATCAATTTATATGGACTCGTAGAACTGCAAGATTGTAGGCAAGTTCTGAAATGTCAAAAAATATTGAAAATATAAAATAAAAGCAAATACTGAGCATTGCAATGGAACTGAAAACATTGACATTAAAGGATTCATAAATACCAAAACCATTATTACCAGGACGTGCTGTACTGATGTCAACATTACAGCCTTGGGCTTTGATGCAGGACATAGCATCAACAATCGACATTGGTTACTGACATAGACAGACAATGCTAAAGACTGTGGCACCAGTGAAAAAAAATGTGAAGTCGACGGATTAGGAGAGATCATTACTACAGGAATCTCCATCCCCAACAGAAGAAGCTGTGGAAGAGAGTGAGGAGGATCTATCCTTTGTGTTCAACAAAACTACTGCCAGCCTGTCCTAATCCAAATCAGGAATGGCAAAAAAGTGTTAATGCTCAGTGTAGTCAGCCTACCCTGGAGTATATCAGTACAGACGTCAGACAAGTCAGACAAATGTTGAGACTGCAGTTTGCAGAAATATGGGAATGGAGGGAACAGAGGAAGCAGCTGCCGTGGATGCCAGCTTGTTGAGGGCCCTGAACAGTCTGACAAATTATAGGCTCTCATAAAGTGATTTCAGTCAAAGTTACTTAATATTAGGTTGTAAGCAACCAAACTCTTCTTTTCTTTTGAAAATATCAGCAAGTTATTGGTTTACTACATAATAAGTTGTTGATGTATTTAGAAAAAAATGGGATGGCAGTTTGCAAATTAAAATTTATCGACCACGACAACTGGGGGTGGGAGCAAATTGATGTACTCATTATGATGCCAAACTTCCTTGCTACAGTGCTGTCCATCAAGCATAGATTCATAGGTATATTCTAGGATAATGACCCTGGAGCCTTTACACGCCTAGCCCATAATTACCCTGGCATCATGCCACTGACCTTTAGTAATGAGATGTGCCATGTAGAAGGACTTTCTGACCTCAGTGGCAATGTGGTGGTCAAAAGAGAGGTTGCTGTCAACCTGTGTTCCCAGATCTCTCACAATGCCTTCTGTGTTCAGTGGGCTACCATCAATGTGGTAATTCATGGGAACCAAGTTTTTCGCAAGGGGGATGACGACACATTTTTTGGCATTGAGCTTAAAGCCATAGTTCTGACACCAGTCATTGGTTTCAGTGAGACCTTTCTGTAGGATGTCAACATCACTTGGGGAGTTAATAATAATGCCCAACTTGCAATCGTCTGCGAACTCTGTCAGCCAGAGTTCCTTTGTGTTGGCCTGGAATTTAGAGAAGTAGATACCAAACAGGAGAGGACCTAGGATGGAACCCTGTGGGACTCCACTTGTGACTGGTCAGCAGTCTGACTTAGAGTCAGCTATTTTCACACTGTGGGTTCTATCTGTGAGCCAGTTTGCAACCACCTGGTGATATAGGGGTTTATGCCTAGTGTAGTGAGTTTTTCTGTGATTCCTGAGTGAGGAATGGTATCAAAGGCCTTGGCCAAATCAAGGAAGGCTGTATGAACCACCTTTCCTTCATCCACAGCTCTGATGACTGACTCAAAGAAGTCAACCAAGTTGAGCAGGCATGATCTACCCTTCACTACAGATCCATGATGATGCATTCCATAGCTTTGCATATCAGACTCGTCACGGTAATGTTGAAATAGTTCCCAGGGTCTGTGGTCGCTCCCCCTTTATGGAGAGGGATGACTGTAGCAGTGCGCCATTCGGTAGGGACAAAGCCTGAGGTGAGGCTGTGATTGAACAGGGCACACAGGAGAGGTGCCAGTTCACTCTGTTGTTCATGAAGAACACAGCCAGGGATATTGTCAGGTCCCATAGAAGCTGTATTCTTGGCCTTTGACAGTGCTGTTTTAACTTGTGCGTCATTAATACTGGGTGCCTGGCAATCTACTGGTATTGTGATTGGTCCTTTGGTGGGGGAGAGAGGACTAAAGTTGGCAATAAATCTGTCGGCCGGTATATTGGCAATATCTGTTGGCTCGGTATAGGAAGTACCATTGTGCAGTAGCTCAGAGCAAATCTGGGTATTGCTGTGGAGATTCTTTGCATAACTATAGAAGGCCTTGTGGTTGTCTTTACTATCTGCTGCAATTCTGTTTTCATACCTAGCTTTAGAGGATTTGATTTATTTATTTATTTTATTTTACATTTTGTTGACCGGGATAGTCTGACTGGATGCATGTCCATTTTCAGCGGAGGCCCAAGGAGAAAAGCTCCAAGGGTAAGCAGATACAGCATTACATAATACCAGCATTACATATTACAAACAGACTATTTACAGAGATTACATAAGTAAGCAAGTTAAACAAATTCCACAGATTAGAGTTAATCCTGAGCGCATGTCAGGATTAAATTAAATTACACAGTAAACTGTTTAACAGATTTATACACATTCTAGAGAGAGTTAGCCAGACTTGATACATTGACATAGCCAGTTAAGTGACAAATGTTGTTTGAGTCTAGTTTTAAATTGACCTAAGGTGGAAAGTAAGGTAATATCAGCTGGAAGAGAGTTCCAGGATCTACTTACAGAGTTTGCAAAGAGAGAGTCACCGGCTGTGTTATTAATTTTGCTAGTCTGAATTAGTAGTTTGTTAGAGGATCAAAGAGGTCTAGGATTGTTATAGGGGGTGATAATATTTTTAAGTGCAGGAGTATTGTCCGGATTATAGAGGATTTTATAGGCCATAATCAGTTGGTTATACTGGATTAGGCTGGGTAGTTCAAGCCACCCAAGCTGATTTAGATTGATGCAATGATGTGTCCTAAAAGGCAGCCCAGTGGCAAACCTGGCAATGTGGTTGTAGCAAATTGAGAGTTTGTTAAGGACAGTCTTGTTTAAATTTGAGAGTAGAGGGGATGCATATAGAAGGGTTGAAAGAAGGTGAGAGCGAGCTATGGCAACTTTAGCTGGAGGGGTTAGGAAGGCTTTTATTCTGTAAAGTGACCCTAGTTTTTTATTGATGGTTTTGATAGTTTTAACATGTAGGTCAAATTTTAGATTATTATCTATGAAGACACCTAATAGTTTTGTAGAGGGGTCAGGGGAGATTATTGTGCCACCATTTGAATTTATGGTAAAGGTGAAAGCGGTAGATCTACTTGTTGGTGAAAATAACAGCATTTTAGTTTTTTGGGGATTTAGGATCAGACGACGTTCAGAAAGCCAGTTTTCTATTGTATTAAAGGTGGTCTGGGTAGCTAACCATAACTCTATTGGAAATGTGGCCGAGCAAATCAGAGTAGAGTCATTAGCATATTGGATACAGCTGACTTTTGGGATGACAGTATAAAGGTCATTAATGAAGATGGAGAACAGCAAGGGCCCTAGTATAGAGCCTTGTGGTACTCCAAGGGTGTTAGGTAGAAGGTTAGAGAGTTTGTTCTGCCAGAGGACTGCCTGCTGTCTACCATTCAGGTAGGATTGAAACCATTGAAGGGCTCTAGTATCTAGACAGAATGTTTGCAGTGTGTGGATTAAAAGTTGGTGATCAACCATATCAAATGCCTTGGAAAGATCCAAGAAGAGTGCTGAGGATATATAATTATTGTTGCGAGTACGGTTTATGGTGTTGGTAAAGGCTAGGAGGGCTGAAGTAGTGCTGTGATGAGGATGGAAGCCATGCTGAGTGTCTGCTATGATGAGGGATCTCAAATTTTTGTTGAGGCCGATAAGGGAGTTTTTCCAGTCTTGGAATTTCACCTTATTCCACATCAGTTTCCACCTTCTGCTGTAGAGTTTGTTTATGGCAGGGGACCACCAGATTGGCTTTCTTTTTTTGGGAGGACAGCATCTTGGTTCTATTGGATATGCTGAGATCCATGCATTTGTGTATGTGTTTGTACAGTGCATTGGTGTCTGATTCGCAGTCATGCAACTATTCTCCATTTGCATGGGTGCTGTGAAGTTAGCCAGCTCTATTTTTAGGAGTCTAAAGTTAGCTTTGGAGAAGTTTTTCATGGTGGTTGCCTTTGCAGAGGTGGTGGGAGGGATATGGATTTCAAGGTGATTAGTTTGTGGTCAGATCTAACCAGGGAGGAGTTGACTACTGGTGTAGAGCAATGGTCGCCCATGTTAGTAATGGCCAGGTCAAGGATGTTGCTACCTCTAGTGGGGGTAAGAACAAGCTGGTCCAGGGTATTGGAATTAATGAATTCCAGGAAACGTTGGGCAAGTGTATTGGTACATGAGTAGTTTTCCCAGTTAATGGAGGGGAAAGTTGAAGTCACGAAGTATGAGAGTGTTAGGTTAGACCCTAATATTCTCAGGGGTGCTTAGGAATGTGGATGTGAGCCTTGGGGCATGGTTGGGGACCTATAGCAGGCTATGACCTGAATTGCTGTCTTACCCAATGTTAGCTGCACCTGAAGTATCTCTGATGTGTTATGGTGGGCCACCAGTCTGTAGGTGTGCGCATCCTTTATGAATATAGAAACACCACCACCTTTGGAGCTTTGGTCCAAGTTCTTAGGCCAAAAGGTGTGGAATGAGTTATAGCCTGGTAGTGCAGGGGTGCTTTCTGCTACTTTGAACTCATGGAATTGAATCATGGAATTCATTAACAGAGACATTGGGAAACTCCAAACACTGGACCCTACCCAGTTCGGCATTTGTAAGGGCAGATCATGCTTGGACTTCTTTGAGACAGTTACCAAGGCTATAGACGAGGGAAAGGTGGTACACACAGCCTACCTAGACCTTGCTAAGGCCTTCAACACCATTTCCCATTCTGGTATTATAGACAAGCTCACCAGCCTGAACATAAACCCCTATGTCACAAGATGGGTTGCCAACTGGCTCATGGACAGAACCCACATGGTGAGAGTTGTGGGAGCTAGGTCCGACTCTAAACCGGTTACAAGTGGCATTCCCCAGGGCTCAGTCCTAGGACCCCTCCTGTTCGGCATATACTTCTCAGAGGTACAGGCAAACACAGGAGGACTATGGCTGACCAAGTTCGCAGATGACTGCAAACTAGGGGCTATAACTGACTCTCCGGCTGACACAGACATCCTCCAAAAGGGTCTCACTGAGATGGATACCTGGTGTCAAAATCATGGCCTCAAGCTAAATGCCAAAAAGTGCATAGTCATCCCCTTTTGAAAAACCAAAGTACCCACAAACTACCACATAGGTGATAGTCCCCTAAATATGGAAGACGTAATAAGGGATCTGGGGACCCAAGTAGATAGTAATCTCACCTTTGATAATCACATTGCCAAAGTGATTAGAAAATCCTTCTACATGGCCCACCTAATCACAAAAGGGTTCGCATCCAGATCAAAAGAGGTCATTGTGCCCCATTACTCATAACTCATCAGACCCATCACAGAGTACAATGCCCCATTTGGGATGTACCTTACAAGACACCTGCAACAGCTGGAAAGACCACAGAAGTACCTCACCAAGACGATCACTGGCATCAAACAGATGCCCTATGCAGCTCAACTGAAGAAACTCCAGCTGTACTCGGTTGCATACCGCCTACTCAGAGGTGAACTCTGCCTGACATACAAGGCCATGTCCAACCCAGAATTGATGGACATGCTCCACCTAAAGAAAACCTTATCCCCTCGAGCCACATGCTCTAGGGATCTAAACCTCACCACAACAATAAATAGGACATGCTGGAGGGATAGATTCCTGTCCCAGAGACTTTCCATGCTTTGGAACAAGATTCCAATCTACATTAGGCAGAGCTCCTCACTAACACTCTTCAAAAGAAACCTTGACAAGTAGATGGGAAACAGAAAGTTTACCCCGTGGATCACTTCAGTGACTCTGCTGGACAGCGGCACAGGGAACTAATCTAAGGGGGTGGCAAAAGCCAACACATTCTGGCTAGGCTTATAAATGCCTTCGGGCAGATAGCTTAGTACCTACCTATGAACCAGGTCTCTCTTACAGCACAATTGTCGATGTTCTCCATTTTAAGGAGTGCTTCGAGCAAGTACATTTTGAGATTTAGACTTCTAGATTTGAGCAGTATAACACTCAGCTTTGTTTGTAGCTGTTACAGTGGTAATTTGGTCTTTGGAACACCGCCCAAAAAAGGCACTATAGGGGTGGCAAGAGCCTTGGCCAGTATCCGGAAGCCCAGGGGTGACAGATGCAGGCCATCTCTGGCAAAGCATTGAGGTCTGTCAGTCATGCCATCCCAGGCAGACCGATTCTTGATCCCCGTAGAATGACACCAGAAACTTAGCCAATTGTTGAAATAAGTCAGTTTCTTCTTGTACTGTAGTATCATTCTGGGTGATGGCAGGATGCTGCTCAGGGCTAAGGTCATACCCGCCTGAGCTACATAATCCGAGAGCTTCTCCATGTCTCTTTTCATGTAGTCCAGGGAGGTATGTCTGAGGTCATTCACACCCACATGTACACTGACAGAGTCATATTTGTACCTATTGTTGAGGGACCTGAGTGTGTGCATTATGTGGTGGATCCTGGTACCTGACAGGCAGCTGACTGTTACTTTCTCCTTATTCAACCTAGTGTGTGAGACATCAGTGTGCCTCACTATCGAGTCACCTATGACTAGTGTGTTGGGCATGCTGTATTGCCTTAGGGGCTTTGGTTGAGTGGCACATTGTTTAGGAGAGTTATGTTTCTCGTGATTAGTGTTGTGTTGTGGGGGTCGAGTGTGTTTCTGCCTTGGAGGCCTCTGCTGTTTGGCATGCTTTCCCAGCAGTACTCTAAGAAAAGGAGAATTGTGAAATGAGCAGGAAAACCTACTGGCAGAAAGATTTAGGAGAATGGCTAAGGAGAAAAGGAATAAATGGTAAGAAAGTGAAATCTGAAGGACTGAAGAATTAAAATGATAGAGAATAACAATGGTGTAGGAAAAAGAAGTCAAATGATACACACATAGTGAAAAGAGATGAATTGTAAAGTGGTATTATAGTGAAGGGGTAACATGAAGGTTGAGTAGAGTCTCCATTTTAAAGGTGAAAGGAGTTATTCTTTTGTGCAGTTCAGGGTAAGGTAGCAGATCGAGGGAAAGGAGAGTCAGAGAACTAAGGAACATAAACAAGCAGAAGGCAGGAATAACAGGAATGCCAGATGAAAGCAGCAGTAATGATGAATGTAGTTAAACTGATGACAGCCGAGCTGTCACAGCAACTCAGAGAAAGAGAGTGGTGGGAAAGTTGTATACTGGGAGAAATAGCACTTTTGCAAAAAAAAAAAAAAAAAGCATATTAAACTTGAGGAAAAAGTGGTAATACACAAAACAAAATACACAGCTGTGGAATCAGGTTGCATTAAAGGTTATAAGAAATGAAAGGCAGCCATATTACTTGGCAGAAGTATACTGTTAATATGTTAATAGCCGTAGGTATATGTGTGTATGAGTTATTAATGTATAATCGCCAATGAGTTTGATCAAAACACAAAACGCTGAACAAACTCATTGAAGACTGTCTTTAATTGCCACTAAAAATCAAAGATAAAATTAAATGCAAATGTTAACCAATAGGTTACATTTACGATTACCGAAAGTAAACAAAAAAGCTTTTATGTGGATGCGGATGTGCAGGTGTTTACCCCCAACAAAAAGGACAGTTTAATACTTTCATGCATCAAGGTTATTTGTCTGAGCATGTGCAAAGCTGTGTTGATGTTACATTGTTAATCATTTGATGTCAGCATTAAAACGGTAAACAGCTGGCATCTGGGACATCCAATGTTTATGCATACAATTAAATTTTATATATATATATATATATATATATATATATATATATATATATATATACAGATGCATACACATCATATTTATCTATATATATATATATATATATATATATATATATATATACACACACACATGCATACACACGCATATTTATCTATCTATAAGATATATATATATATATATATATATATATATATATATATATATATATATATATATATATATATATATATATATATATATATATATATATATATATATATATATATATATATATATATATATATATATGTATTTGAATGGTGCAGTGGTTGCATTGTCATCTCACAGCAAGAGGTTCTCCAGTTCAATTCTTGGCTGGGGTGCCTTCTGTGTGGCATCTGCATGTCATCCTTGCATTCATGTGGTTTTCCTCTGGGTGCTCTAGTTTCCTCCCTTGTTGCAAAGACATGTGTCTGGAGCATTTCTCCCCAGGCCTTTGCTGAAAACTGGCTTCGTTCCAAGTCAGACTTTCCTGGTAAATAAATGTATATATATATATATATATATATATATATATATATATATATATATATATATATATTTATCCATGGGAATCAGACAATTGTTTAAATGTACAAAAAGCAAGCACAGCTGACCATTTTTTTTTTCAGTGCAAGATCTCTGTACAGTGAGAAATGGGAAATTTGCCCTTTCCCCACTGTATTTTGATATCTGAATTGGTATATGTTATTACCAGGGGGTGTGGTGGTGCAGGGTGGCATGCCTCCTGCAAAACATAGATTCATAGGTTCATAGGTAGGTACTAGGCTATCTGCCAGAGGCCATTTATAAGCCTAGCCAGAGTGTGTCAGCTTTCGCCGCCCCATTGATTAATTAACTGATCCTCTGTCAAGCAGAGCCAATGAAGTGATCCCAGGGGTGTATTTTCTGTTACCCATCCACTTGTCAGGGTTTCTCTTGAAGAGTGTTAGTGAGGGGCTCTGCCTAATGTAGACTAGAATTTTGTTCCAAAGCATGGAGAGTCTCTGTGGCAGGAATCTATCCCTCCAGCATGTTCTATTTATTGTTGTGGTGAGGTTTAGCTCACTAGACTGCGTGGCTCGCAGTGACTTGGATTTCTTTAGGTGGAGCATGTCCATCAATTCTGAGTTGGACATGGCTTTGTAAATCAGGCAGAGATCGCCTCTGAGTAAGCGATATACCGGAGTTTTTTCAGTCGGGTTGCATAGGACATATGTTTGAGGCCAGTAGTCCTCTTGGTGAGGTACTTTTGTGGTCTTTCCAGCTGTTGGAAGTGTCTTGTGAGGTACATCCCAAATGGGGCATTGATCTCTATGATGGATCTAATGAGTGATGAATAGAGGGGCACTATAACCTCTTTATTTCTAGATGAGGACATTTAGTAATTAGATGGGCCACATAAAAGGATTTCCTAACTACTTTGGCAATATGATTGTCAAAGGAGAGATTACTATCTACCTGGGTCCCCAGATCTCTTATTACCTCTTCTGTATTAAGGGGGCTGCCACCTATGTGTAATTTGTGGATGTTTTGTTTTTCCCAAATGGAATGACTATGCATTTTTTGGCATTTAGCTTGAGGCCATGACTTTGACACCTGGTGTCCGTCTCAGTAAGGCCCTTTTGGAGGATGTCCGTGTCAGCCGGAAAGTCAGTTATGGCTCCCAGTTTGCAGTCATCAGTGAACTTGGTTAGCCATAGTCCTCCTGTGTTTGCCTGTACGTCTGAGAAGTATATGCCGAACAGTAGGGGTCCCAGGACCAAGCCTTGTGGGACACCACTTTTGACTGGTTTAGAGTCGGATGTGGAGCCTGCTATTCTTACCGTGTGAGTTCTGTCTGTAAGCCAGTTGGCAACCCATCTCGTGACGTAGGGGTTTATGTTCTGGCTGGTGAGTTTTTCTGTAATAACCGAGAGGGGAATGGTGTCGAAAGCCTTGGCGAGGTCAAGGTAGGCTGTGTGAACCACCTTTCCCTCATCTATGGCCTTGGTGACTGTCTTGAATAAGCCAACCAGGTTTAGTAGGCATGATCTGCTTTAACAAAGCCAAACTGGGTCAGGTCAAGTGTTTGGAGGTTCCCAATGTCTTTGTTAATGAGTTCCATGATGATGTTCTCCATAGCCTTGCAGACCAGGCTAGTCAGGCTTATGGGGTGATAGTTACCAGGGTCAGTTGTGGCCCCTCCTTTGTGGAGAGGAATAACCATTGCTGTGCGCCATTCTATGGGCATGTAGCCTGTGGAGAGGCTGAGGTTGAACAGTGTATTTAGGTGGGGGGTTAGTCCGTTCTGTAGTTTGTGCAAGACGCAGCCTGGGACACCATCTGGTCCCATTGACGTTGTGTTTTTGGCTTTTGAAAGGGCTGTTATCACCTGTGCATCTGTAATTTTTGGGACACTACACTTTTCCGGTATTGTTGTGGTCCCTTTTGGAGGGCTTTAATGTCTTTTTTTTCCATTTGGTGGTGATCAACAGGTTGTGTTCAATAAGTGAACTTTTCAATGGATGGTTATATGTCTATATCGCTATGCATATGTGTGTGTGTGTGTGTGTGTGTGTGTGTGTGTGTGTGTGTGTGTTTGTGTATTAACTAAATAGATATATAGATATATGTATATGTATATATATATATATATATATATATATATATATATATATATGGGGCTAGGACTGTTAAGCGAAAGCTCGTTTTACTGAAACCAAAACGGGGGAGCACACTTTTGAAAAATTGCATTTTTGCCAAAAATGCACTTTCGCTAAAGTGAGCTAAAAAAAAAAAAACATGACAGAATGGCTGTTGCTGAGATTGCGGTACAGTGGGGATAACAGAATATTCCCTTTTCCCCACTATAGTGTGATCTTGGAGTGAGAATATAAAAGTAAGAGGGTGTGGGGGCAAATGGGGGTGCAGGGGGGCTTGCCCCCCTGCATAAATGTGTTTACTGTTTTTTTTTTTGTTTTTTTTTTTAAATGTTGTGTTTTGGAGTTTTTTTTTTGCAGACTTTCACAAAAGTGCTATTTTGGTGAAAAAGCACTTTTGTGGTCGTGTGCTCGACCGTTTCAGTTTTGTTGAAACTTGTGATTGGTAATTAGTCCTAGATCCATGTATATACATAAACACACACACACACACACACACACACACACACACACACACACACACACACACACACACACACACACACACACACACACACACACACACACACACACACACACACACACACACACACATGTTTAGGAGATGGATAGTTTGGAAGGGAAAGATTCAAGGGAATGATTTAGTAATAGGTAATAATATGGTCCCAATGATAATAGTAAGGGGATATTTACAAACATTTTAATAAATAACAGGGTTTAGGAGGAAACTCAGTGGTGGAAATTTTTTCCCAAAGACGTTGTTGTGACCAGATATCCAGAAAACAGTAAAGAATTTGTCAAAAGGAGATCTAGCAGAAGGACATAAGCAAACATGAAAAACTAAATTTATAGAAGAGCAAACTGTTTTCACTCAAATATGGTCTTCGATGGGTAACCAGTACATAGTGATTATATTCATTTTCTATATAGAAAGGAAGAATAAACATGTGGAGTGGCCCTGTTCGATAGCCATACTATTTGGGACTTAGAATGAACCTGGGATGATTAGGGCTCTAGAAGGAAGTGGGGTGAAGATAGGTTAATATTTGTATTATGTCACTCAACAGTAATCAAAACATGGAAGTTATAGCAAATGGCAATGTGATAAGACAGAAGAGTGGATTATATGGGTCTGCCCCACTCCTCAAATCTGTTCATATTAGTGTTGCATAAAATTCAAATTCAGTGGAAAAGCACACTTGTTGTTGAAAAGTGTACTAATTAAGCCACCAAAACAGCAAAATACTTGCGGGAAATTACAAACTCCACTTTATTTTAGCACTTTCACCTCATCAAGTAGCAAGACTTCATCACAAAAAAATTTAACCTTCCCAAGCAAAACTTAATAGGTTCATAGATGTACACTAGGCTAATGACCACTAAGACCCCTATAAGCCTAGCTGTGCAACCCAAATGTGACTCACAAATTTCATTTATATAGGGACTGATTTACTGAATGCCTCTTTCTGTCAGAGACATAGGTGCCAGACCAGAGGTGAATTTCAAATTACCCATTGATTCATCCAAGCTGTGTTTAAATAGGGTTAGGAAAGAACTCGGGTTCACATGGATGGGGACCTTGTTCCATAGAATGGGAATTCTCTGAGAAACATAACTGTCTCTCTATGTCCTGTTTATATTGCAAGCAAACTTTAGGTCTTTTGATCTAGCAGTTCTGATGCTGTCTTTTTTGTGGATGTGCAAAAGGTTCATCAAAACAGGGTCAAGGGAAGCCTTGTATGCCAAGCAAAGATTAGCTCACAGAAGTCTGTATAATACCCGAGTAAAGAGAGAGGGCTTTGAGGTGATCAGGAATGGACATTGTGTTTACTCCTTATATTCATTTTGTAAGGAACCTTTGTGAACATTCCAGTTGCTGCATGTATCTGACCAGATACATACCAAATGTGGCATTGTACCCTATGATGGTTCTGATGAAAGCTGATTACAGTGGTGCAATGACCTCTCTGGATCTAGATGTCATGCCCTTACTTATAAGGTGATCAACATAATTGGATTTTCTTACTACATTGGACACTGTTGGTCAAAGGCTAGGTTACTATCTACATGAGTTCCGAGATCTCTGACTACTGAATCAAGTTTTAGGGCTGTTTCATTGATGGCCCTGTTACCCGGGATGGCTGTTACCCAAAAGGTACTATTTTGCATTTTTTGGCATTGAGTTTTAAGCCATGGCTTTGGCACAAAACATTTGCCTGTGTTAGACCTTCCTGAATGGTGTTCTCATCTTGGGATTCAATGGCTGCTCCCAGTTTACAATCATCCACAAACATGGTAATTCTGAGGCCTTTGACATTGGCTTTGTCCTCTGAGAAGTAGATGCCAAAGAGGAGCAGGCCCAGCACAGAGCACTGGTGACTGGCCACTTTGAGGAGATGACCTCACCGATCCTAATCTCTTGGGTTCTATTCATGAGCCAGCTAGCTATCCAGTACATTATAAAGGTATTTATGCCTAGTTCAATAGGTTTGTTAAAAATGCCCATGTCAGGTATTGTATCAAATGCTCTAGCCATATCTAGGTATGCAGTATGTATCTCTTTCCCCTCATTCATTGCCATAGTAACCTTTTCAAAGAAGTCCACCAGGTCTGGTAAGCATGACCTTCCTTTGACAAAGCAAAACTGAGATGGATCCAGTGCCTAGAAGTGTCTTATGTTCTTGCTGATAATTTCAATAGTAATTATTTTCGTAGCTTTCCAAGTAAGACTAGTCAGACTAATGGGTCTTTAATTTCCAGGATCTGTTGAAGGTCTTTCCTTATGAAGGGGGATGACCATTGCAGTCATCGATTCACATGGCACAAAGCTTGTTTTAAGACTATAGTTAAATAGTGACTTCAGGGGTCCTAATAAGACATATTTTGGACTATTCAAGTAGTATCCCAGAATGTTGTCATGGCCCACTGAGGCTGTGTTCTTGGCTTTAGCAAACGCCAAGATATGCACTCTAGTTATAGATGGAGCGGTTATGTTTGAGAGTATATTTTTGGGGATGGTCATGGTTGAAAGGGGGGTAAAGTTGGAAGTGGATTTGTCTACTAACAGGTGCACTATATCATCAGGCTCAGTGAATGTGGCATCATTAGTCACCAGTTCAGCACATTGTTGTGTGCTGCCCTTGAAGTTTCTGACATAGCTGAAGATGGCCTTATGATTATCTTTCACGTGGAAGGTTACCTTAACCTCAAATGTGGCTTTGTTTGACCTAATTACCCATCTTAGTTGCCTATTTAGTTTGATGAGAGAGATTTTATCTTTATGGGAATTACACTTCAGGATTTTTGCCATTTTTTTTTCCTTTTGTTGTATATCCTGTTTAATTTTGGATGCCACCTGGGTGTTTTTTCTGGGGCTAGTTCAGTGCTTACTTATGGTAGGTACAGCAGCCTCTATATAGCCATTGACATGGCTGTACAGAGTTTCTGACAGCAATTTAGCATAGGCTGCTGTGTTCTCAGGGTTTGGAGGGGCACTGAATTTTGACAAACTATTACTTAATAAAAGGTAGTTTGACTTGGAATAGTTTCTGTTACTGGTTTTATTGGAATTATGGAGTTGATTTTGGTTTTGAAGGAGACAGCTTTAAGGTCAGAACTTACCAGGGAGGATGAGACATTGGGGGGGGGGGGGCAGCATTCACCTATATTTGTGTGTATGAGGTCCAGTACGTTGGAATCTGTAGTGGGTGTATTTACTATTTGAGTGAGGGTGCTTGTATTTACAAATTCCAGGAATCTCTGTGCCTGTAGATTTGAGGCTGTGTAAGATTCCCAGTCTACACAGGGGTAATTAAAGTCTCCCATAAGTATGGTGTTTGATTACCTAGTAAATGTCTCCAGTAGGTCCAAATATGCATTGCAAGCTTCTTGGGATACAGTAGGTGACCTATAGCTGGCTAGGATATGGTATGGGATTTTGTCTGTGGTGATCTGCATGCGCAAATCTGCATCATCCTGTTTGACCAACCTAGAGGTGTGCTTGTTATTGATGTATATCAAGACACCTCCACCTTGGGGTTCAGTTGAGTTGATTTTGCTGTATCGGTAGGTTTGTCAATTGGACATTGCCTATAAAAGGCACTGGGGGGTTGGATAAAGGTTTAGACAGTATTCAAAAGCCTAGAGAGGACAGGTGGAGATCATCCTTGGCAAAGCAATGTGATCTGTTAACCATGTCCACTGAAGCTGACAAATATTGCTGTATCAGTAGGTTTGTCAACTGGACATTGACTATAAAAGGCACTGTGGGGTTGGATAAAGGTTTAGACAGTATTCAAAAGCCTAGGGAGGACAGATGGAAATCATTCTTGGCAAAGCAATGTGATCTGTTAACCATGTCCTCTGAAGCTGACAAATATTGCTGTATCGGTAGGTTTGTCAACTGGACATTGACTATAAAAGGCACTGTGGGGTTGGATAAAGGTTTAGACAGTATTCAAAAGCCTAGGGAGGACAGATGGAAATCATTCTTGGCAAAGCAATGTGATCTGTTAACCATGTCCTCTGAAGCTGACAAATATTGGCTCACCTTAGAATGGCACCAGAAAGACAGCCAGTTGTTAAAATCAATAATCTTTTTTTGATACTGTGGAATCATCCTCGGTGATGGTAATATGCTGTTCAACACCAGACTCATACTAGCCTGAGATACCTAGTCTGAGAGCTCCATAATGTCTTTCTTTATATAATTCAGGGAGGTAAGTCTCAGGTCATTTACACCTACGCGGACTATGATGGAATCACACTAGTACCTGTGGTGTAATGACAAGTGTGTGCATGATTTGGAGGATCCTGCCTCCAGATAAGCAGTTAACCATTATCTTTCCCTTGTTCAGCCTGGTTAGAGGGGCATCAGTACATCTTACAATGAATTACTCTATGATGAGAGTCCTGGGAAGTGTGTTTGCTTGCCTTAGGGGCTTAATGTTTGGGGCTCCATTGAGTGTGTGTGTATGTGTTGTGTGTGATGCCTGTGCCCTGCCCCAGCAATCAAGGAGCCTGAATCTTCACCACTAACACCAGTGAGGGGCATCTCATATAGGAGGAAAGAATAACAAATACAAACAGGAATGTGCAATTTCCCTTAAGAGCACACAGAGATCACAGTGAGTCTGGGGCTGGTCGCTCCCCAATAAGACTCTCCACTGGCACAGCTATAGGGTCCAGATCTCAGCCTAGTGGGCAAGCTAAAACCTCCAGCACCCTATCTGTCCAACCAGCGCTTCATGTCCCTGCCCAAGTAGCTCACACACACACACACACACACACACACACACACACACACACACACACACACACACACACACACACACACACACACACACACACTTTGAGAAGAGTTTATACAACCACATGGACATTCCTGGGGAAGGCTGGCACAGGTTCTCCAGCTGTGCCCCTTTTTCCCAGACTATATGGTAGTACCAGCTGCCACCACCCACTAATATTTATCAGCTACTCAAAGGCACTTAAAAGGGTGTCCAATTATTACTGTGCAATATTATTATCCAATAGGTAGTATAGCCCAGGGCTAAAGCTATTAGAGTGGCTTTGTACAATTTTACCAAAGGCATGCAAGTACTCTAAAGAGCTTAAATTATCTCTACAAAAACAGCCACAGTTGAAAGGGTTTAAAAATATTTAATAATAAATAGTCAAAACACAAGACGATACTTTTACTACACAGTGCTAGTCAAGAGTTCAGAGATCACAGAGAAATACTTAAAATAATTCAGTCGTACAGTTCTAACATCACAGAAAAACACTTAGTCTAATCTTTCTAGTTTCTAGTTATTTATAAGAGAAAAACACAAGTCTAAGATAAACTTACATATAGAGCAAGACAGTGCTGATGAGTTGGATGGTCAAGATAAAAATGCTTAATGCTCTCTGATTCTCTCTGTTTTTAAAATCACATTCCTGGTTCATATTACATCATTCTCCACACTTCCCTGGGTTACATTACATCATTTTTCACACTTCCCTTGGTTCCCAGGCTAACAGAAACTACATTTAAATTCTTCACCTCTGGGCAGAAACCAGAGCAATAAAGGACATTTATGCATGCAAATTCTGGTCATTAACTCTGGCCTTAAAACAATAGCAAGAATTCCTTCATCTAGAGACGTGTTTGCATCAAAGGGTTACAACATGCTTTACTTGGTCAGTAGAGTGCACTGTTGTTACATTTTTTTCCAGTTCCACATGTAACACTATTTATACCATTTAAGACAACAAGCCTGTGGTTTTCATTAATATTTATAGATGACAGAATTATCTCCAAAATTCTGTCTGGCTAGGCTGCCAGCCTTCACCTATCTTCACCTAATCTTCACATTGTGTTAGGGTTAGGTTTGTTTTTTCTGAGTGCCTTTGGGCTTGCTGAGGCATAGCTTTGACAAGAGGCAGTTTAGGTGATCTATGTTGTTTAGGAAGATTGCTTTGCCTCAGCACATGTTAGTGTAGTCTGTGTAGTGTGCTGTATGAGGGGGTGTTGTCTGCATGATTTTGATAACCTGATTTGCGCTTGTATGTGAGAGTTTAGCCTCCAATGTCATTGTGTAAGTATACCTCTCACGTACTTTGTTTATTTAAGGATTAAGTCATTGTCGGTAAATGTGTCACAATGACTACATTGTTTCAAGATACCCATATACATCAAGATGGCCACAGAGAAGTTAGGAAATTGAACATCCATGCTGTCCAGGCCTTTAATTGCTAAGCTACAAAGTAATGGGGCATTTGGGTTTAGAAAGCTCTGCTTTGTTGGAGCAGATTAATAGCTTCTGGTATTTAGACCTTGCATTTGAGCAGGTTTCTGCTTGTTTCTGCTGAGCTGAGGTGGGCTACCTTTCACAACTCCGAGCTGAGATACTAGATGACTAGAGGTTTCTGAGCTTCCAAAACACATAAGTTGCCTGGTTTTTTTTTTTTTTTGCTTATTTATACTATTTACTGCACTTTTTATTGCCTGCCACCTGCGTTTATACTGTATTTATTTATTTACTGTGTACTAAACTACAGTGTTGTACTGAACTTGTCATCTTTACTGTGTCTGTAAAATCAAATTTTATTGCTGTTTTCACTGTTTACAAAGTTTTTTTTGTTGTTTTCACTGTTTGTTAAGTATTTACTGGTATTTTTTTCATTGTTTTAAAGCTATATGTTCTGCTTGTTCTGGTTTTCCCAACAAGCAGTGTTTAAATAACTGATCTGTTAGCTGTTTAAAACATTCTTTAGAGCCTCCTGGCTGGTTTTCTTCTGTTTTAAACTTTTCTAGTGTCTCACTGCTATTTTTCTGCTGGATTAAACATTCTCTATTGTTTTCCACTGAAACTGGGGTAGCTAGTAGGCTGTTGCATAGTCCAGATACAAGCTTGCTGCTTCTGGGACTGTTTGTAGTGGTATGTTTGTTCTGAGCATGTTTTCCATGCCATCTTGGGTTGGAAAGGCCTATACCGGAAGAATGCAAAGTTCCTGTAATCACGGCTGCACAGGTAAAAAACATACTCTCCAAAGCCAAGAACACAACATCCATGGGACCTGACAACATCCAAGGCTGCATTCTACATGAACTGCAGAATGAACTGGCACCACACCTAAGCACCATGTTCAATCACAGCCTCACCTCAGGCTTTGTGCTCACTGAATGGTGCACAGCGATGGTTATCCCACTCCACAAAGGGGGAGCCACCATGGACCCTGGGAACTACCACCCCATTAGCCTAATGAACCTGATCTGCAAGACCATGGAACATATCATCATGGAATTTATAAACAAAGACATTGGTAATCTCCAAACTCTGGACCCCACCCAGTTTGGGATTGTAAAAGGCAAATCATGTCTCCTAAACCTGATTGACTTCTTTGAAGCAGTCACCAAAGCCATAGATGAGGGTAAGGTGGTTCACACAGCCTATCTAGATCTCGGCAAGGCTTTTGACACCATCCCCCACTCTGAAATTATAGACAAACTAACTAAACTAGGTATAAATCCCTATGTCACAAGATGAGTTGCCAACTGGCTCACTGACAGAACCCACATTGTGAAAGTAGCAGACTCCAAATCTGACTTCACACCAAGTGGAGTACCCCAGGGTTCAGTCTTGGGTCCTCTCCTGTTTGGTATCTTCTTTTCTGAAGTACAGGCTAACACAGAAGGTCTTTGGCTAATGAAGTTCGGAGAGGACTGCATACTAGGAGCCATAATTGAAACTCCTAATGATTTGGACATCCTACAAAAAGGCTTCACTGAGACAGATGCCTGGTGTCACAGCCATGGCCTCAAGCTCAATGCCAAAAAGTGCATTGTCACCCCCTTTGGTAAAAACTCTGTACCCATGAGCTACCACATAGGTGGTAGTCTACCTAACACCAAAAGTGTGATAAGAGACCTTGGGACACAGGTGGACAGTAGTCTCACCTTTGATAATCACATCACCACAGTAGTCAGGAAATCCTTCTACATGGCACACCTCATTACAAAAGGTTTCTCATCAAGGAAAAAAGAGGCAATTGTTCCCCTCTACTCGTCACTCATTAGACCCATTATACAGAACAACGTCCCTTTTGGTATTTACCTCACAAGACATATACAACAACTGGAAAGGCCGCAGAAATAGCTCACAAAGAGGATTACTGGACTCAAACAGATGCCCTACACAGACCATCTCAAAAACCTCCAGCTTAACTCCATCACATATCGCCTACTCAGAGGCGATCTCTGCCTAACATACAAAGATATGTCAAACCCAGAGCTGTTGGACATGCTCTACTTAAAGAAATTCCAATCCCTCCGAGCTAAATGCTCTAGGGACCTAAACCTTGTCACCACAATAAACAGAACATGTTGGAGGGATAGATTCCTGTCTCAGAGACTTCCCATATTCTGGAAAAAACTACCTAACTATATCAAACAAAGCTCTTCATTAGCACTCTTCAAAAAAATCTTGATGACTGGATGGGAAATAGGAAATTCACCCTGGCAATCACCTCTATGGCTCTGGTCGACAGGGGCACATGAAAATAATTTTCTTGGGTGGCGAAAGCCAGGGTACTTTTTTGGCTAGACTTGTATAGACCCTAGGGCCAATAGCCTAGTACCTACCTATGACCTCTCTGGTAAAAGGAGGCTGGTCTAGGGCTTGGAATAAGCATGCTCATTGGGCCTTTTCAATTTTTTTAGAGTTTTCTCAAGTTTTTACCTTTTGGTATTTAGTCCCTGCCTTTGAGCATGTTTTTGCTTCTTTGCACATCGTGCAGCACCACTGACTTCCATACAATTGTGCACCAAAGCCGACCAGTTAAATTCAACAAATTTTCCCTAAAACTCAGGTAGAAATATCCTCCACTGAGGTCCTCCATGATTGATCTTGAAAAACCACCCCTAGTGACAATAGTCTTCAACCTAGCACTATGGACAGTTGGACTACCCTTGTTTCTCCTGCCAACCTTGTTCACTTGGGTCTCTTGAGGCAGTGTAGCAATTGCCACATGTAGACAGACAACCCTCTACTAATAATACACTCTAGTACAGAGTGTGAGAGATGTATTTACACCAAGAATCTAGAATCCATGCTCTCTCTCTCACTGAAAACAGTAACACTGAGAAGTTTGTCAACTCACCTACCACTACATACATACATAGTAGCACTACTCATACACATAGTACGCATCACACATGTAAATCCACATACACAGGGGATCTCTTGAAAAACTTCTTGAAACACCAGAAACGTCCAAAACACAAGACTGCTACAGCTAACACAGTCCTCACAGCACTCATGACACATAACACCAGTGTCTCACCCACCAAGCCTGTAAGGCGTAATGCTCAAAAAACAAGTTTTCTTTTCATTAGAGACTCAATAGTGAGACACACAGATGTCTCACTCACCAGGTTGGAGAAACAGAAAGTTATTGTCAGCTGCCTGTCCTGTGCCAGGATTCATCAAATCACCCATGCACTCAAGTCTCTCAGCAACAAGTACCATTATGACTCTGTTATAGTTCATGTTGGTGTGAATGACCTGAGATGTACCTCACTGGACTATATGAAGAGAGACATGATTGAGCTGTCTGAGTACGTCCCAGGCAGGTTGTCCCTAGCCTTGAGCAGCATACTACCCTCACCCAGAATGATGCCACAGAATAAACAAAAAATGATTGATTTCAATAACTGGTTTAGTTTTTGGTGTCATTCAAAGGGAAGTCGATTCCTGTCAGCCTGGGAAGCTATGGTTGACAAACCTCGCTGCTTTGCCAGAGACAGTTTGCATCTGCCACCTCTAGGCTTTCAGCTGCTGGCAAAGGCTCTTGCCACCCCCATAGTGCCTTTTTAGGTAAGGTCTCAAGAACAACATCACTGACATGAAATTAATAAGTCAGAGCAAAATAAGGATCATGCTAATAAATGCTAGGAGCTTAAACCAAAAACTGCACTCCCTGGAGGCACTTCTATCTCTAGAAGATGTAGGTGTCTGTGCAGTCACAGAAACCTGGTTCAAGGTCTCAGAAAGTACCACAGCCTCGCAAGGAGGCTACAATGCATTCCACACCTTCAGAATGCAAAATGAACATGTGAAAACCAAAGGAGGTGGCATTTCAATCTATATTGGAGATACATTTACCTCCCATCTAGTTAGACTGGACAACTTCATGGAGTTACTCCAGGTCCAGATTATGGTGGGCAAGATCCCCATTTAAGTCATAGCCAGTTATAGATCCCCCTCCATGGGTCACGACTACCATGAAGCTTACTTGGCCAAACTGGAGACAATCCAAATTTTACCGAACACACTGGTTATGGGGGATTTAAATTATCCTACCATCAACTGGGAAACCTATGCTAGCCCTAACTTGCTAGCGTAAATGTTCCATTTCTTTGTTAATTCAAATGCCCTGGAACAAATTGTCCATACCCCCAACAAGAGAACAAATATTCAAGATCTGGTCCTCACCAACATGTCAAACAGGTGCATTACTGCAACTGTCGGACCCTCATTAGTTTACACTGTCCACAAATCAGTCACCTTCCAGCTGTCACTAACACCAGAGCTCACAAAGGGTTAAATTAGACTGAAAAACTTTACCAAGGCAAACTATACCCTCCAAGGTGAAGGTATGCAGTGTGCAAGCCCCAACCCAAGCTAGAAGTGGTAACTACGTCAAAGCTTACACAAAAATCCTGTGCAATCACTTGCATGAATGTATAAACTCCGCTGTACCAGAAAGAATCAAAGCCAGAGCCCCAAGTAAAAACAAGCTGCCATGGTGGGCATCCAGCATGAACAAACTTTACAATAAATGCAAAAAGTTGCTGTCCAAGAAAGCAAAGGCAAGGCCCCATCAATGCAAAAGCACCCTCCTCAGTCTCAACAGGCAAATAAAATAACTTGTCAAATCCTCCAAGGGCTCCTTTGAGAGAACCTTAGCAAGTACAGCCAAGGATAACCATAAGACCTTTTACAGCTATATACATAACCTAATTAGTAGGACCTAAGCATGTGCAGAACTAGTGTCCATTGGTATCACACACACTGACCCCACAGAGATAGCAAACCTGCTAGTGGATAGGCTTGGTAAAAAATTTCACTCCCTTATCCCCTCCTATCTTACAACAAACTTTCCCCCAAACTCCCCCCACCCTACATATCTGAACAGCAGATCCTTAAAGCCCTGTCCAAGGCAAAAAACATAACCTCTATGAGATAAGACAACATCCCAGGCTGTCTTCTAAACAAGCTAAAACATGAACTACCATCACCACCAAGTAACCTTTTCAATCATAGCCTAACTACAGGCTTTATTCCTGTGAAATGGAGAACAGGTACAGTTATTCACCTCCACAAAAGTTGCCTAACAATAGACTCAGGGAATTACACACCCATAAGCCTTACCAGCCTCATCTGTAAGGCCATGGAACTTATCATTATGGACCTCATAAATAAAGACATAGGTGACCTCCAAACCCTGGATCCTACACAATTCAGCTTTGTGAAGAGTAGATCCTGCCTGTTAAATCTGGTGGATTTCTTTGAAAGTATGACCAAGGCCATTCATGAGGGAAAATCTGTGTGCACAGCATACTTCAACTTGGCAAAGGCTTTCAACACAATCCCACATTCAGGCATTACTGATAAACTTATCAAATTGAATGTAAACCCCTTTGTTGTAAGATGGGTAAGATGGCTCACAAACTGGAAACAGGCTATCAAAGTGGGTGACTCTGCATCAACAAGCAAACCTATTACCAGCAGGGTGCCACATGGTCAGTGCTGAGCCCCCTACTGTTTGGTATATACTTCTCAAAAGTTCAGGTCAAAACTAAGGGGTTGTAGCTGACCAAGTTTGCAGATGACTCAAACTAGGTGCAATAATTGAATCCCCAAGTGATATTTCCAGGAGGGTCTCACACAGACCAATGACTGGTGTATAAGTCATGGTCTCAAACTGAATGCAAAGAAATGCATCATCATTCCCTTCGGCACAAACAATGTCCCTTCACACTATCAAAACAATGGCAATACCCTAAGTACCCATGAAGTGGTAAGGGATCTGGGAACACAAGTGGACTGTGATGCTAACTTCACCATGCATCTACTGTAGTAAGGAAAGCTTTCTACATAGCACACTTGATTAATAAAGGCATCACCTCAAGAGCAAAAGAAGTTATAACCCCCTATACTCGGCACTTATCTGGCCCATAATCAAGTATAACGCCCCATTTGGCATATACCATACTATGTACCTGCAGCAATTAGAGAGACTACAGAGGTTTCTAACAAAGATGATCAAGGGGCTCCAGCATGTGCCATAAACATACACAGACCAACTAAAGTCCCTATCACTATAATCTGTATTGTATAGACTTCTTAGGGGGGACTTATGCCTAGCCTACAGAGTAATCCAATACCCAAACCTAATGAACTTGCTGCATATTCGTAAGTCAAACGGGACTAGGGCTACCCATTTCAGGGACCTAAATATGGCCTCCAACTTAAATAGGGCATGCTGGAGGAACAGCTTTATCTCCCAGCAACTGCCGCATCTTTGGAACAGGCTACCAATTCATGTGAAACATCTCCATGACACTGTTCAAGAGGAACCTGGACAAGTGGGTGGGACACTGTAAATTATTGATATGAGTAGCACCCACAACCCTCCTGGGTAAGTCATCACTAAATGCAATCTTAGGTATGACTAGCATTTCTATGGTGTTACATTGGGATGAAATGGTAGGCTTAAAGTGACCCCCTTGTCAGTAGGCTAATAATCTCCAATGTGCTGTGATCCTATAATCCTATGATACACAATACTGAATTCTACTAAATTTATAGATATTGCCACTCAGTGCCCAAGTAGCCACTCCAAGTTTGTCAGGGTGCAAGGTATTTTCTCTATATTTCCTGCTTTATAGGTTACAGTTTTATAGACTGTTCTGTAGCAAAAATTTGCTTTCTAGGTGTTTACTACTGTACAGGGCACTGCTAAATATCACCAAAACAGGAACTGGTGTAATTATTGGTACACTGAGTATTACTCCCTTCTTACAAAAACATGGACACCATTCAATTAACACCATCATCTAATTAACTGTACCACCTGTAGCTGTTCCAAATCTTTGATGGTAGAATTCGTGAATAAAGAATGCACAGTAAGAACATTTTAACTGCTGTACTGTTGTGTGATATACTTCTTTTACTGTTCATGCAAAAAAAAAAAAAAAAAAACATGAAGGAATGATTTAAAGTTGTCATAGAAAACAGACATGGAAAAGTTGAGCATAACTGAAATCAGGAGGTTTGGGAGATATGTAATTCTATGATTTTTGTCATGTATTAAAAGCTACTCTGAATACAGATGTATAGCTTCTGCTGCCATATGAGTTCATTAAAAATTGTTGAATAACTGCAGTGAATTAGGGACTTGGCAATGAAATGGACAGCTTACTTGATCATGCTGTTTTCCATTGAAATGAGCGAACGCATGTGTACTTACTCAAAATATTACAGTTAAAGTCAACCGTTAAGCTGTGGCAGTGCCTGTTATCTTTTTGTAGTTACTGGGGATGTTAATGGTCAAGCCTTTAACATGACAAAAATCTTCATATTTTGTCATCTATGTTTTGATGCAGGATGCATTTTTTCTCCTTTTTTCTTAAGACAGTCCAGTTAGGGAATAGAGTTGACAGTTGGAAAGCAGACATTTATTACTCCCAGAAGAATAGACATGTGGACTTCCAGTACGGTTGATTTTTCACTGCTTCTTATGTTGCTGCACAAACTTTTTCTATGCATGTGTACTTATTCCTGTATTTCCCTTTTTTGTTAAAGAAATTCTAGTTTATTTAGCACAAACAACTTACAGCACAATGTTCTTCAGTGTTTTCATCCACAGTTTGCTTTGCAGTTTATATCAGATTTTCAGTTTCTTTTAAGCAGTTCAGTAAATACGTCTTGTTTGACTGACCTTGATGGAAACCATATCTTCAGCATGTGTTATTTTTCTTTCATGAATTGCACTGGATTGAAGTACAAAATGCATTACTTGTTCTTGCCAGTAGCTATGACAAACACTATTCAGAGATGAGTTTATTTGTTATCTGCCTTTGATGATAATGAGATAGGTTCCTTTAACAGTAACGAGGTTTTAGAACATATTTTTATTCCTTGCTATGAAGAGCCTACTTTTCTCACATTATCAGCAGAAATTCAGAGATAAGCTGTTTTTTTTTTTTTTATCATTACATTCAGACACACAAGAGTATATGCAAAACAACAGTTTCTGTCTTGTAATATTCCATCTCCCAAGGATTACATGTTATCAGCAAGACTCCTTAGAAAGATTTGGTCCAGGAGAGGTAGTCAGTAGTGAAACAGAAAGAAGAGAAAGTACAGTCTAGGATACAAGTAAAGGTCAGTACTGGTTAGTAAAAAAAAGTGTCAATAAAACAAAAATAAACCTGGCAAAGAATGCAGACAAGAGACAATAACAAAATGAGGCCTCGCTCAGACAGGGAAGAAGGAAGCAGGCTAGCTGTAGTTACGACAGTATAATAACTGGCATGTGTCCCCTTTTTTGTCCCATATATGCAGTTTCCAGGGATTCACCAAACACCTGATCTACTTCTTCTTCTTTCAGCTTTTCCCAGTTAGGGGTCGATACAGCGGATCACCTTGTCCACTCATGATTGGCAGTGGAGTTTTATGGTGTCAAGTTGCCAGCCTGGCACCCAACCTTCCACAGAAGGCACACACATACACACACTCACACCTAGGGCCAATTTAGAGTGTCCAATCCACCTGCAGCATATCTTTGGGATGTGGGAGGAAACCGGAGTACCCGGAGGAAACCCACACGACCACAGGGAGGACATGCAGACTCCACACAGAAGGCACCCCAGCCGAGGATCAAACCGGAGAACCTCTTGCTGTGAGGCAGCAATGCTAACCACAGCACCACCATGGACACCTGATCTACAAAAGAGAAAAATATGTTGCTGTGCTTGTGACATCCAGATAATATCCCACAGAACTGTCACCAAATAATGTGATGTCTCCCACTATCCTGGGTCAGTAACTAAGGATCTTCAGTCCTCACTACTGACTCTTTCTTATGCATTGGTACTCTGCTTGCTAAGTAGAGATCACCTTTTCTCCCCAACTCCTACACAGAATTACACTCTCTCATGTCATCAGGCAAAGTACTGAGGGCTTGTTCACTTGCCAAAATGTCTGCCACTCCCTCAAAAGTGGTGACCTGACATTTACTCACTCATTCGTGAAAGTAAGTACTTAAATCAGCAATATAATCATGTACACTTTCATCTGCTTTGTGTCTGTGTTCATGAACCTTTTTTCTGTAAGCTTCAGGTGTTAGCTTAAAACAATCTAGAAGACAGTTCTTAACTTTACCATAATTCAAACAATCTACATCAGACAATTTTGGCCTGGCCTGAACAGCTTTACCATGGAGTAAGGGAGTCAGGAGCCAAACCCAGAGCTCACAATCAACATCATACTGTCTACATACCCGCTCAAATATATGAATAAAACTATCAAAGTCATCACCATCCCTCTTTTTAGGAAAAAGCTTACTGACCTTTACAACTTCTGGGATCCAGTTATTCCCTTCCCCATTACCTCCATGACCATCTCGAATGGTAAGAAGCTTCACGTCATGCTGGGGCTGTCTCTCATTTTCCTCAGCTAATAAACTTTTGGCCTCCAGTTCATATTGACACTGTTTCACCCTAACCTCCACTCGTTTGGCCTGCAGTTCATATTGGCACTGTTTCTTCTCAACCTCTAGGTGTTGGGCTTCCAGGCCAGTCTGTCTTCAGTCTCCAGACGTTGCATACTCCCCTTGGCCTCCAGTTCCAGTTGCCTTAACTCCAGATGGATTCTTAGGTCATGCAAAGAAAATCTGCACTGTCCTGTCTCAGCAGGCTGCACATCCCCAATACCAAACTGGATATCCTCCGAATAGCTGGTCTGAGCTAAAACTGCAACTAAGGCTGAAATCATTGCTTCCTTAGTCAGGTTGGCATGCACCAGTCCTCTGGCTTCACAGTCCTTGGTCAACTGGTTCTTTTTCAACTTACTATAATCTTCTGCTGACATCTTTGCCTGCTGTCCCTGACAAACTGACTGAAAATAAATAAAACTGTGGTGAACTGAGATTCTGTAAGTTTATATTGTGGCTCTCAAGAGTGCACACCTTAAAGACAACTGCCCACAGGCTACTGAAGTCCAATTAAAAATCCCGCACTGCTGGCACTAATTATTGTGATGTCCAGGTAATACCCACTGAACTGCTACCAATTAATGTGATGTTTTCCACTATCCCGGGTCAGTAACTAAGGAGCTTCAATCCTCACTACTGACTCCAATGTGAGACTGTCACTTAAACAGGAGTAATACTCCACATTTTTCCCCTAATAACACAAAAGGAACATACTCTATAACCTGGGACTGGACTGTATATTCTGTCACCCCTAATGTAATTCTTTATTATACACTTCAGAGCAATGTGTCCCAGTTTAAGACCTCAGATATACTCACATTTAAATAAATTAAATCTCACACATTCAAACACTTCCAGGAAAGCCTGACACAGATTTCCAGCTGTGTCCCTTCCCCAAAGTAATATGGTAACACTTCCACCAGAGTGTCTTTTTAAATGGGTGTCCAATTATGAAAATTAGATATTAAAAAAACAATAGTAGCAAATGACTTAAGCAGCCAGGCTTTCAGGGTGGCCCGGGAAGTTATTAAGGCAAGTATAAGCACTCTCAAATGACTAAAGAAAACACTGATTTACCAGGCACAATGTAAGTTAATAAAATATTTAATAATAAGCAAAATGATTAAAAATATAAATAGTAATTTACAATAAACAAACAGAACTCAATCAAGAGGAAAATGAAATCAATACTGTAGGATAGAAATCCAACATTTAGAAAACCTCTAATTGATCTAATCGATTAATTAGAATTTCCTAATTGACTAAAGGACACTGCCCCTGATCTAAACTAAATTATTACAACAGAGCAAAGGCAGGCTTACTGCTCTTGGTGAGTCCTTTTTGGGTAATCATTGCACAGCACAAGTGGCAACTGGTAACTATAACTGACAACTGTCAACTGTAAATGACAACAGCTGTCTTCAGCAGGCTCTTTTATAGACTAGCCTGTCACAACTGTTCCAGTTCTAATTTTCATTTCATATTTTGAAAATTAACCAACAGCTGTTTTATAAAGTTCCTTCCCACCTTTCAGCATCTGCCAGTAACACATAACAACTGTCAACATTACTCTGACATTGTCCGTAAATCAGCTGAATCTGAGACAGTTTGCCTTTAGACTCTTTATTCAAAAACATGCACAGGTAGAAATGTAAAAATACACTGTTCAAGTCTTTAAAACATTCTATACAATCAGATTATAAATCAGCATATGAGAACCTATTTACAATATCATCGCTAGTCATGCTGGCTCACAATACACAGGTCAGTCTGAAATTATATACAAAACTTCAGCCAGACATGCTAGCACAAATGACTGTGTCCAATTTCTTCACAGTGCTGGTAGTTAAAACTCAAAATAAGTATCATATCTTATATCATCAGTTGTTGAAATTTTCCACCAGTTGAACTAGCAAAGAATAATACAATATTTTGCTGTAAAAAGTGATTGTTTCAAATTCCAATTGGCAAATGTAACTGTTAATGCCAACTATGCACATTTGTTGCAGAATACTAAGAATTGTTGTAGGACTTTTCAATAGTTGCAGGTTTCACTAATATGCAACTGTATAATAATAAATATATCTCTAATGCACTGTAGCTATGCAAGTTTTAACAAGGCCATCATACCTGACTTTTCAATAATGAGTAGTATTTTTTTAATTAAATGACAATCAAGGCTCAAATTCATAAAGGCAAGAAGTAGCACATAGTGTAAGGTGTATGACATGCCAAAGACCTGTACAATGCAACTCCCAGGTTGGACACATGCACTTTTTAAACCCGTCTTTAAGAGAAAGGGGAGTAGAAAAACCCAGAGTCGTACACACCCAAAAGTTTACTTTCATGTTATGGAAAAATTCTGGACAAGGTTATTTTGGATAAATTATTGTCAGCACTGTAAAGGTTGGGACTTGAAACTATATATCTGCATGCATATGTTGAAAATAGATCTATAACCACCTGTGACATAATGATCTATAATAATATAATAACAGTTATTGATGAGGAATATGGTGTGATGTAATTTATGTAGACTTAACTTCAACATTTCAGAGGACCATACACAAAACACTAATCAATAAATTAGAACAAATAGGTACTGATGTATTCTTGATAAGATCAATAGTTTTATGGCTTACAAATAGGACATGGCAAGTATCATACAATTATTGGCCAGTTGAAATTCTTGGATACAGTCAGGGTGTCACACAGGGTTCTGTCCTAGTCCCATACTTGTTTATGTTGTATCTTTCGGATCTATCTTTTTTCATCTGCAGTGTTCCACAGTCTGTATGCAGATGACTTGACAATGGGTAAACAGATCACATGTGTTACAATAGGGGGTGTCTGCAAACAAACTTGGCTAAATGAACCATTTAGGCACAGGAAATAATATGCAGATAAATACATAAAAAAACTAAGTATATGAGATTTAAAAAACAAATATTGAAAGGTAAATATTTAATACAGCACACAGTTATGGAAACTGTAGATTCATTTAAGGACCTGGGTATATGGGTAGATCCAGCTATGAGTTTTTCTAATCATATCAACCAATTGGTTAATGATAGTTAAGAACTATAAGTTGTATAAAAAGATTTATAAAGTCTAGAAAATCAGAAATGATGTAATCATTGTTTATTGGTTTCATTAGATCCATACTTGAGTATGGAATTACTAACTGGGAACCTTATAAGAAAAAAGAATGAGTAAATTAGAAAGGTTACAGCAAAAATATTCCAAGGACATCCATAGATGTGAAAATTTAAGTTATTACAAAATACTAAAATATCTGAACTTGTACAGGCTCTCATATAGATATTTAAGAGGAGACCTCATTCAGGTATATAGGGCATTTACAGACAACTACCTCTAGGAATGTTTGGGGTCATCAAAAAGTAGTAGAGAATCATCAGACAACCTATGCAGAAGATTATATAGGAATGAGGGGTGTACTAATTGGTTATGTGAGAGAGTAGTCGATGCATGGAATAGACTACCAAATTACACTGAAGCAAGCAGTAGCTTAGATACTTTTAAAAACAACTTGGACCCTTATTATGGGAATAACTGTTCTGATATATTGGCAGGCTACAAGGACATTATTGCCCATGCCTGAAATATTTGTATGTATGCATGTGTGTAATATGCAAATACATATTTTAGAATGTGATGACAATGAAGGTAGACAAAGGAAAGCTAGATCTGCATCAGAGAGGTGCAGGGTAAAACTGGACAAAAGAAGAGCAGTAAAAGCCTGGTCTAATACACTGTGCAGGTCTACATAGCAGTGTGCAGTTGTAAATAAGTGTAGTGTGGCATGCCTCCACAGTGAAGTTTGGAAGAATAATGTAACAGAATAGAAGAGGATGAGCATCATAGCAGCATACATGAAATGAAAGTGTAAATTATTGCTAAACGTACTGTGTGCCAGCAGAGGAAACCACTACAGAACAACAGCCATACTGTCCAAAGAGAATAAAATACAACTGAACAATAGCTGAATAGTTCATTTACACCTGCATATAGGCCATTAGGCCATTAGGCCAATCAAAACTCAGACTCTACAATAAATGTATGTACTCTAGAGCCCATCCATATACCTATTTTTTTAAACTTGCAAAGTAAAAGATTTATGAATATACAGTGGAACTTTATTCCATGATTGTACCAATGACTGTGTTAAATAACTTGCACTTAGTGCTGTCCTTATCGCATCAATTTTATACATATAACATGTTCCTGTACTTATTGTACTTGTATTCAAGATTCAATAAAATATGATATTCTTCACTGGAAAGCCCTCTATAAGCCAAACAAAATTTCCCCTCAAGTACCTACAACTAATTGTAAAGAGACCCAAAGAGTCTGGTCTCGATTTATATGACATTTCTCAACACTCAGTAGTTCTTCTGGTAAGTTTTCATTGCATATCCCCCAAAACTAGGAGATGTACCTTATTATATGAACACAACAACATATTGTGCTCAGTAATAGGATGAACACACTGTATGTTTGGTTATTGTGGCAAAATTCATAAGAATTAAACCAATTACTTTTAATGCCTCAGCTTTAACATTTAAGCAATTGGGCCGGAGTCTAATAGCAATTCCAAAGTCCTTGTATTGTGATAAATTCTGTAACCAATTTAACTCTAAAGTCTCTTTATGTCACCCTCAGGTTTCCTAAAGTAAACAACAGCACATTTCTCCTTATTCACTTTCCATCCAGTTTGAGTTAACTATTCAGCCACATGACACAAACTATGATTCAAGTGGTCAGTATCATCAGGTGATGTAACTACACATATAGTTTTATTTATTTAGTTAGTTGTCTTTGTTTACCAGGAAAGTCTGATTAGGTAATACCCATTTTCAGATGACACCCAGGGAGAAAAGCTCCATTTGCTTACATTGCATTATACTAAGCTCCAATCAAACACAGAGTAGTTACATTTCTCTTTACATTTACACACAAAAACAGTAGTTACATTTATGCATTCTAAGATTTTACAGAGGTGGAAGTTACTAAAGAGAAAGCACACATGTAACTTTGTAGATTGTACAGCCAGTAGTTAAGTATAAAACTGTTTTGTCATTTCAGTAAGAGGTTGAGAATATTATGTTTAAGTAGAATATTTGGAGAGAATTGTACAGTGAACACAAAGTTTTAACCCTGTGATGAGCATGTACAGGACCATGATTGGTTAAGATGCTGTTTAAGCAGTGGTTTAAAACTACTGAGCTTGTTGTAGAGTTTTATTTGCATGGGGATATTATTCCAGAGTTTAGCAACGCATTGGGAGTACAGCGAGTCTCCTGCATCATTATTTGACTTATTTGTAAGTAATAAGAATTTGTTACTAAATTAGAAGTCCCTTCCTGGGCAGTAGGGTAGTAATACATTTTGTAGTGCAAGGCATTTTTCTGGATGATGAATGAGTTTATGTGTTGTAGCTAGTTGCGAATATGTTAAGACATTTGTGCTGTTCAAGCCAGTGTAATTGCTTTAAGCTAAGACAATGGTGGGACCTATGAGGGAGACTGGTGGCAAATGTAACTATTTTATTGTAGCAGAAGGTAAGTTTCTTTCTTTGAATATTGTTTGAGTTTGTTAGGATAGGAGCGGGGGTCCCCTTCAAAACATCTAAAACCCATAACATCTAATTTCATAACATTGTGACCAGAACATCTAAAACCCAAAACATCGAATTTCATAACATCAAATTTCATAACATCTAACACTACAAATCACATGAAATCCCCTCCACATATAATAACACCAAACTACCAAACACACTTTTTTCTACGTTTCTCAGGCGGACTTAATACAGTGGGGTTAGGAAATTAACTGTTTCCCACTGTAGTGTGATCTTGAGTTGGTATATTTAATTTATGGGGGGCGTGGGGGGTGCAGGGGAGCTTGCCCCCCTGCAGAAACATAGTAAAAAGTGTGTTTGGTAGTTTGGTGTCATTATATGTGGAGGGGGTGTTATTTTCATGTGATTTGTAGTGTTAGACGTGATGAAATTCGATGTTATGGGTTTTAGATGTTCTGGTCTCAGTGTTATGAAATTAGATGTTATGGGTTTTAGATGTTTTGAAGTAGATGCAGGAGCGGCATAGGATCATAGGAGGTTACTAGGCTAATGGCCCTGGGACCCTTACAAGCCTAGCCAAGAGTTTATCCCCAAAACTAAACTTCAGTCAGCACCTGTTGACCCTGTCAATGAGGGACACAGGTGGAACCCCTGGGATGAATTTGTGGTTTCTTATCCACTCAAGAGGGTCATCGAGGTGCTCTGTTTGACATGTATGGGAAGTCTATTCCAGAGACAGGGGCAGCCTGTGGGAGACAAACCTGTCTCTCCAGCAGGTTTTGTTAATGTCACATATTAGGTTCAGGCCTTTTGAGCACGTAGTACATGAGGAGTTAGACTTATGGATATGGAGCATGTCTAGTAGGGCAGGATCCAAGATTTCCTTGTAGGTGAGACACAGATCACATCTGAGCAATCTGTTCGACACAAAGTAGAGTGATAGTCATTTGAGCCTGTCTGCATAGGACAGGTGTTGGAGGCCATGGATGTTCTTTGTGAGATATTTCAATGGCCTTTCCAGTTGGTGCAAATGTTTGGAAAGGTACATCCCAAACAGGGCATTATACTCAATTGGTCTAATGAGGGAGGAGTATAGAGAGGTAATAACCTCCTTTTTTCTGGATGCAGTCCCTTTACTTATGAGATGAACCAAGTAAAAGGATTTTCTGACCACTGCCGCTACATGATGGTTGAATGTGAGGTTGTTATCAATCTTAGTGCCCAGGTCTTTCACCAGAGGTTATGTGCTTAGGGGTTGCCATTGATGTGGTAATCAGTAGGGGCCATGTTTTTGCCAAATGGTATGATGATAAATTTTTTTGCATTTAGCTTGAGGCCATGACTTTGGCACCAGTCATTAGTAGTTGCTGTGAAGTATGTTAACATCATTTGGGGAATAAATTACAGCATCCAACTTACAGTATTTGGCAAACTTGGTCAGCCGCAGGCCTTTTCCCTTTGCCTGTACCTCTGAGAAATAGATGCTGAACAGTAGAGTTCCCAGGAAAGATCCCTGGGGAACTCCTGTAGTGACAGATATGCTATCAGAGGTGGAGGAGCCTATTTTGACTTTGAGGCCGTGGTGACTTGTCCTATTGGACTGCAGGATTGCAGCCCCCCCCCCCCAGCTAAAAACCAAAATAAAAAAATCCCAGAACTCATGCATGTGTGACTGGAAACTCGAATCCGGACTGCTGTTTAACCAGTCTGGATTTGGAAGAAGGCAGTAGTCTTACAGATTCCCCAGAAGTCTATGTGATTACAGCCACATAGACTGTAAGGGGATTGGACTGCAAGGTCTGCAGTCTGTGCTCGAAACACATGCATGCATGCTCTGCATTTCAGCTTCTGCTTTGAGGCTTATGGAGAAACGGGCTACTTTTGCTTTTTTCTGCTTTGAGGCTGATGGAGAAATGGGTTGCTTTTGCTTTTTTTGAAATGGGACTACTGGCTGCTTTATGGAGGAAACGATTGCTTTTGCAGGAAACAGGTACTTGCTTTAGGTGTGTGGAAATGGTTATGCAACAGACTGCTTTTGCAGGAATGTTGTGCTTTGCAACGGACTGCTTTTGCAGTCTGATTGTGTGTGTGTGTGTGTGTGTGTGTGTGTGTGTGTGTGTGTGTGTGTGTGTGTGTGTGTGTATGTGTGTCATCAACCATCTTGGATGGAATCTAATGTTCACATTCTGAATACTTTGCAGCTGTGTTAATTGTTTTCTAAAGATTGCCATTGCAACAGGCGTCTAGCGAATAATATAATTTTATATTCCATCCCACTGCAGCAGAAGGCTAATGAATAACATAATATTATGTTCTGCACCATTGCAGCAGGAAGCTAATGAATAATATATTTTTTATGTTTGCTCCCATTTTGACACTACTCTAATTTATCTTGTTATTTTAGACAGGCTGGACTTGACCTTATAATTTTTCATTGCAATCAATAAATTATTTAAATCCATCAGTTTTCTAGTTATTATTGATATATGTAGTATTTTATAATTAGGTTATATTCTAATTGCATAATCGACTGATATGACACATTTTAAGATAATTACCTTTTTAACAACTTATCTGTTTTCATTAGGGTTTGCTATATTCTCTTAAGATATCCAAGAATTACACATGCTTCAATGATTTTTCATCAAGCAGCATGAATTGCAAAACATATATAAATGGAAAAAAATCATTTTAGAGGATGTGTATGTGTGTGTATGAAATGCCCCAGTTAACTATAACTGGTGGCTAGAGAGAAACCCAGGTTCAAACCCTCAACCTTGGGTGCAGGTAGCAAGAACCTGAATTCCCTACCCACCAGCACTTGTGAAAAGCATTCAGATTTTTGCAACATAGTTTTGTTCTGTTCTGGATTTTTCAGACATTTGAATTTCAGACTTCATATTCTTCAGAAAGTACATGGTAACACAAAACATTTTATTCTAGCAAATTTCTAAGTTTATAAGATTGATATTTGAAATTTGTCCCTGTTTTTGGGACTGTATTCTCCCATTATTGGCTTTGTGCAGGTTTTTTTGTGCTAAGAGGTTGAGAGCTATAGTGAGAACTGAATTCACTGAATATGTTTGGGCGCTGTATTTTCCCATTATTGGCTTTGTCCAGATGTTTTGTGCTAAGAGATTGAGAGCTATGGTGAGAACTGAATTCAATAAATGATAGCCATTTAAGTTTCAGTCTTGCGGTCTTTCAAGAAACAGCTGATTTGGCATAGTGGTATGTTGCTCTGAGTGTAATGTACAGGGTCCTGGGGCCAAGAATTGGGTGTGAAATGCATGGCAGTAGCACAGCATTTTATTCTAGCAACGTTCCAAAGTTATACGAGCAATGTTTAAAATGGGTCCCTGGTTTTTGGGCTTTTGTCCCCCCCAATAAATGTTGGCTTTTTCCAGATTTCTTTTGCTCATGTGCTGCAAAGTTGAGAGATACAGTTGAGTGTTGAGTGGATTTTACAAGGAGCTAAGAGCTTCTGGGGAAGAGAAGTTTAATGCTGCTTATGCTGAGTCTGCTTGCATTATTAATAGCACACCAAGTAGTGTACTTGCTTTTGATGCAGAAGGCTGTGGGTTCTACTCCCACAGTCTGTAGATGCATTGCTGATACTATACTGTATTGTTCTTTTAAAGGGGGTGGATGCTGCAGTCCTGAGAATGTCCTCTTTGGTGGACATGCCTAGTAACTGTGAACCTGCTATCAGTTTGCCCTCCATTCCCTATTGCAATATTACTAGATTATCTTTTTTTAATGTGGACCCACGGTGGTGGTGCTGTGGTAGCGTTGTCACCTCACAGTAAGTTGCTGTCCAGTTTGATTCTCAGCTAGAGCGTCTTCTGCGTGGAGACATGCATGAATGGGCGTACCTTCGTTGAAGGTTGTGCATCAGGGCTGGTAACTCGGCACGTAAAAATCAACTACCAATCATTAGCGGACCGGAGTTCCGCTGTGGCCACCCCTAACCGGGAAAAGCCAAAAGGCACAACAACAATCTTTTTTTTAATGTAACATGGGCAATTTATTCCTCAAGGGTAACAGGCACTTTATTTGTAGATAAAACAATGAAATATAAAGTTGTTTGTTAGCAGCAACCTCTTCATTAGTTACAGATCTCTTTAATGCGGAATTATTTAGATGACTTTTACTTCTGCAGAGATTGTGCATATTTACTGATACTGGTGGATTGTAAAAGTTTGAGTAGACTTTTATGATGGAAATGTTCTGAACTGGGCAGTTTTGTTATTATTGGTGCATGCATTTTGTTTACTGGAAAAATGTCCATAACAATAAATTTTAAACGTCCTCTAATAACTGTACTGTATTATACAAGGAATATAATTTAATACGTTAAGAAGGTGTATCAAATAAGACATGTATGTTGCATTTGCAAGGGGCCTATGATTTGAAAACAGCCCAAAGTTAATCTTTATCTGCCATTGGCCAGATGTATTTTCTTTGAATGTGGGTTTCAATGCTGTTTCAATGAATGTGAGTTTCAAGGGCAGAGAAGTTTTAATGCTAAGTCTATTTTCATTGTGAGACTGTATTGCTTTGTTTAGCATATGTCTATTAATGTTTGTGCTGTAAAATATAAAATAAAACTTTTAAATGAAATCCAAATCATTGTAGAAGTAAAGCAGTATGCACTTTACAGGGTTTATGGTAAATGGGGTGAAATAGCCAAGTAATGGGACATTGGAATGGCTACAAGAGGGAGGCCCCATTCGACTATGATTTTGTGAGGTGGGAAGGGTGGCAAACTTAATGACAGCTACGGCTGAACTATACCTCTCAACTGTCCAGAATTTCACAGAATTAATAGATTTTTGCTCCTTATTTTTGGTTTGTTTCTCATAAAATTTGTGGTTTTCTGGCAAATCATTTAGGAATGAAGTCATTAAATAATGACGGACATTGAATTTCAGACTTCATACCCTTCATAAAAATGCATGCTAAAGCAAGATCTGTTATTCTAGCAACTGTCTAAGTTTATACAACAGCAATTTTCAGTACTGTCTGTATGTTCCCCCAATATATTTGGCCTTTCCAGATTTCTTGCGTTAAGAGGTTGACAGGTACATGCAAATAAATCACTTTATAGAATTAGGTGTATCCAAACATCTCAACTGTCCCTGACTTTGGCTCAAAATGTTGCTCTCCCCATAATAATTCCTCCGCAAAATGGCTGTTTTGGAAGAAAATGTGGAGGGTTTACAGTTAGGAAATAATTGTAATGATCAGAGTTACAGATTACTTTTATTTCAGAAATGCATGTGGATTCTCTTATTTTGTCAGCTGCTGAACTTAACAGTACTAATATTAAAAAGTGTCCCTTTTTTGACAGGTTCCCAGCTGTATTGCGTGGCTATTTTATATTTTTACATCACATATTTGGTCCGCTTTTCATAAAATTGTGGTTTTCTGGCAAATTAGTGGCAAATCATTAAAGATTGAAGTTATAAAATAATGACATACATTTGAGTTTCAGATTTCATACCCTTCAGAAAATTCATACTAGTGCAAGACCTACTATTCTATCATCTTTCTGAGTTTATAAGAGCAATATTTAAAAATTGTCCTGATTTTTGGGCCTTTGTTCAACTTCTATTTATGGCTTTTTCCAGATTTCTTGCTCTGAGGTTGAAAGGTATGACAAATGTGTCAGGGCCATCACCATCAGCCAGAGACATTTCAAATTGTGACATGCTTGTTACAACCCACTTCCCCATGTAGTGACTCTGGATGTTTCCAAACAAGGCAAGGAGTAGTTGTGCAGTGTAAGTGTGCAAAGTATCCCCCCATCCAGGGTAGATACAAGCACTACAGCGGCTTTTCATCAGTCCTTGATTTTGCAGTATGTTCTGGTTTTCTGCCATATTTTTATACTGTTGATTTATACTTATTAGTATTCAGAAAATGCATGTTGTTGCACTGCCTGTGGATCTGTGTTTAAGTAGCAATGCTTTAATGACCATCAGATAAGCTTGTCTGAGATTGTAAGATGCAAGTAAGCTTTAATAAGCATACTGTTAAAGAATTACCAACATCAAAAGCCTTTTTGATGTTGTCATGCAGAAAATATTTACAAAACTAGATAACGTATAAGCCTTAGGTAATGAAATGCATATGACAGTATTTGTAATAAAGGACAGTATTACAGTATTTTCAGAAGCTCACTACATTTGTTGGAGACTTGCATTCATCTTTGCAGGCTTTACCAGTAAACTAAACAGAATGCCAATCAATAATGTGTTGTCCATAACCTTTGCAGTAATCCTTTAAGTAATTTATCTTGAGCTTGTTTCTTGTTTGTTGTTCACTTTGATCATGTTTTCCCCATGAAACAAGTAGATAGTTGTTGTCAAGCAGCAGGTCTTTTTTGGATAAGAAACATTTTTACAAGGAAGATTGTTACTTTCAGCATGTTACTTGGGACTTTTATAAAGCTGAATATAAATTATAATTAGAACTGCAGTGCAAGGAGAATTGGTTTTAGTTGAGTGCTGCTTGTTTTTTTATACTTGATTTTGACTGGCATTCCAGTAATGTATTTAAAAAGTAATTTATTTTTTCATGCCTCACAACCTTTTTGTTTCCATCTAGATATTAAGTAAGCTGTCATGTAGCCAATGCATTGAAATATTTTTTTTCTTCTGCACTTCATTTGTCTTGATTGGACTCTCATAATGATGGTTTGGCACCCAGGGCAGCGTATTTAATTAAAATCCCAGTTTTGTGGTTTTGAGCATAGCTCCACCCCTCTTTAGTTGGCCACCCCCCTCTTGTTGGCCCCACCCATTCACCTGTCTCTTGCAGCCCCCCTTTGATTTTAAGTCACCAGCCACCACTGCTCTGAGGGTCCTGTCGGTTAGCCAGTTGGCCACCCACCTGATGAGCTAGGGATTTATGCCAAGTTGTGTTAGCTTTTCGATGATGCTCAAGTAGGGGATTGTGTCAAAGGCCTTGGCCAAGTCAAGTTAAGCTGTATGTACTGACTTTCCCTCATCCAGGGCCTTGGTGACAGTCTCAAAGAAGTCATATAAGACAGTCAGCATTAAGAAGGTGGAGGCTAGAGTTTTTCTTGCAGTATCTGTGAGGAATCCCTTGATCCTATAAAGGGATCCTAGTTTTTGGTGTTTAGATTTAGTGATGTGCAGTATTTGCTGGTCATATTTGAGTTTGTCATCTATTATAATGCCTAGAAGTTTACTGTGAGTTACAGTTTCAATGACAGCATTATTTGCTGACTTAATGGTAAAAGATTGCTTTTGATTCTGGCAACTCTTTGAGATGAAAAGCATTAACTTAGTTTTCTTGGGTTGGGTAGTAACTGGTTGAAAGGATGAGTAGGTGTGTTGCCATTTAATGGCTTTTGCCTTCCAGATATGTAACTAAGGAAGCACAACAAGAAATTTTGTAAAAGTCCTATCGAGGAGAGTCAAATGAGCAGCTCATTGTTGGTGCAAGACAGTGTGAAATGCCTTTGACAAGTCTAAGAACATGGTGGACACAAGCAGATCATCATTTCTGTGTCAGTTTATAATATTGGTAAAATGTAGTCATGTTCTGAGGCCTAAAGCCATGCTGTGTTTCTGATAGCAGGTTATTTGAGGTTAGGTATTGCATCAGCTGTATATGGATGCATTTCTCTAATACTTTGGAGAAGGGGGAGAGAAATGCTACTGGTCTGTCATTATTAAACTCTGTTGATGTACTGTCTTTGTGCAGTGGTATGATGTAGGATTTTTTCCACAGTGACGGGACATATCTTTCTACTATGGACCTATTAATTAGTATGGATACAGGGAAGGCTATGTCTTCTGCAGCCATTTTAGTTAGTCTAATGGTAGTTGGTCTACAGCTGCAGAAGTAGTTTTTAGTTTTAGGATGAACTTCTTTACGATTCAGGTAGGTACTGGAGTAAAAATGTAGAGCTGTGGATGGTTTTGATTGGACAGGGGTAGAGTCTGGGGGGGGCAGATGTGTTAGTGTCTAAGAGAGATAGTATTGAATGTATTAAGTAGAAATTAAACTGCGTGGTGATAGAGTCTGTTATATCATCTGTTTTTGGAGAGGGACTTGTGGCCTTGCCAGGGTAGAGCAGTTTATTTAGTGATGACCAAAAAAATTTTGGGTTGTTTATATGTTTGTATTGTAGGCTGGTATACTATGTTTGCTTATCCTGTTTGGCATGGTGTTTTGCAAGGTTTCTAAGATGTCTAAATTGCTGGAGGGCATTTTGGGTTCTATTTTTATACAAGTTTTTCCAGGCTTGATTTTGTTGTTCTAGGATTCAGTTTTAGTAGAAGAGTTAGTCCAATATCACCTTGACCGGACTAGTAGTGATAACAGTAAAATATTGCACTTGACTGTTTGAACAACTGTGTAATGTAAGGAGGATTCTATAGACTTTGAAAATCCAAAGTCCAAAAGCCTTCCTCAACCCCTACAGACCAGCAAAAAATTTGAAAAAGTAAACCAGAATGCAATAATTCAGCTCTGGAAAAATACTGGCTGAGAACTCAGAAGTGGTTACACAAGAAGAGAAATAAACTTAAGGGAGACAATGGACTGCTAAAAACAATGAATTGAGCACAGTTAAATGAGAAAGTACCAATGGGACTGCTGTGGTCTAACAAAATGAAGCTATTATGGTGGACAAAGTTCTTAGTTTTAGGCTACCATAATATTTATAATTTACATACAAATATAGCCCATAGACTGGTGTTCAAACTACAGACTTCACTGTTACATACATGTTTATTTGCTTGCAGCGATACTTGTATAGAAAAATAAAAAAAACATTAAACAACACTATCCCAAGTACTGAACACTGGGGGACACCTTTATTCACTTCTAATCATGTGGATCTACAATTTTCAATTCTTACTCTGCAGTCTTCCACTCAACCATTTAGCTACCCAGCAAATAACATGTGAATTAACCTTGTGCGTATACCAACCATCTAGAATAACATGGTGGGTGTACTACAGAAAGCCTTTGATAAATCTAAGTGCACCACCAAAGCAGACATAACCATATCTAATGCTTTAATCACTGGATCATGCAATTCTGTAAGGTTAGTAAACATTGAGAAAAACAAAAAAAGTAAAATACAACTGAACATGTTGGTTAGTGTCTTTATAATAACTTTGTAAGGGCCATCAAGTGTGAGGATATTTAAGTTTGTAGATGACTAAAAAAAAGACCATAGTGAATACTTGGGCTGAAACCCTCACAGTTGACTTATTGGACAGCTTAGCAATTTTAGTTAGATGCTGTCATGTAAGTGTCATCATCAGTAATTATGCTATCATCCACTTTGGGCCCAACAAGCAGTGTTTGTGTGCAGTGAGTTGCAACAGTATTTGTAATGCTACTCACTACAAGGGACTTGGAACTGAATAAGTCATTCACTTTCCTTCATTTGGAACTGAATAAGTCATTCACTTTCCTTCATTTTATTAATCAAAAAGATGTTTTTCACCTTAGAAGACCTATTGTATCAGCTGTTGCTGCAGAACTGTTGTCATTGTGTAAGTCTATAATATGAAAATAACGGGGTACAGTGTCTTTTTTTGTAGTTACTCTTTGGCCAGTACAAATGCTTTAGAATCTGTAAAGATTGTTTAACATACAGATTTATGACTTCAGGGCATATTCATTATTCTGACAGGGTGTTGTATGTATCTTTTTACTCTGTTAGACAAAACTGTATCGGGGAAGCTCTGATTGCTGCAGGTAAACATTTAACAATGATGAATTATTACCTTTCATATATTTCATTACACATGATCGACAAAAAATGCTCAAACCTTTCTTATCCTTACCTGCTTGTTCATCTAATGCTCACAGCTTAAAAAATAAATACTTTCAACAGAGGTTTGGCAGACTCTGGAAAAAGCTACTTTCATAAATTACATCTGCCTCCTCCTTTCAAGACTCAAAAATGGTATGCCAGAAGAACACAAATGCAGTTCCACAGAGATAGGATACTGATTCTAAAATGAGTTTGTAGAACAGCTGGGAGCAGGGGTGTAGCCAGAAATCTTCCTTTTGTACTCAAACTTAATTTTGCTGTCCACACCTCCCACTTATTTTAAAAATGTACTCAACTCTCAAAATGCTACCCTCAGATATATAGGATTGGGACATATTATGTTCAACTGTTACCACTGATACACATAAAAATCTACTTTTAGAGGTGTTTTCCTTTCACATAAACATTTTCTATATACCTCTGCACTGTAAACACTTGTTTACACATTTCTAAACATTCAGTGTTTTTTTAGTGCTGAAGTTTTCAAGAGATGCTCAGAAAAATATACTCAGTTGAGTACACTGAGTATGCCTAGCTACACCCTTGGCTGGGAGCACATGGCACATTACACTAAAACACTTAAAAACATGATACTCTGCAGATACATGACTGTCAGGAACCAGCATGCAAACCAGATAAAGAAAGAAATACACAGCAGTAAGTTGTTGCCAAATTAGCAAAGTACAACATGTACTCTGAACTTTGTGTATCACAGTGGCATGCGACACATGGATAGGATACCCATTAAATAGGTTTTCATAAATCTACACACAGATATGGATACAAAGTATATAGAATATGCATACAAATATACAGATATGGCAGACCTGTCAGAACAATAATGGATACTATGGGGCTGGATTCACTTCACAGATATGCATTTAACGAGAAACATAGCCACATAACATACACAGTGTGGAAGGTTAGTAAGTATGTCCGAAGTAGTATTAAAGTCATACCCATGTAGACACAGAGATGGAAATGGGCAAGTTATACAGTTATGTGCCAGGAGGGGATGTACAATTGTCATATATGGGGGGGGGGGGGGGCAGTAGGGAAACATGAGTAAAGAAAGGAATTCACTAGCAGATTTTTCTATTCTGATGAGTCAAGGCATTGCTGAGAGATGGAGATGGAGAAAAACCTACGATACAGACCTACTGCTACTGTTTACTGATTACCTCTATAAAGACTGTGAACCTTAGTTGTGTTTCCTTTCAAATTAATCCACACATGCAGCATCATGGACAATTTATCATCCCTCTCACTGCGTGGCAAACAACTCCCTATTTTCATGCATTATTATCAAAAAAGATGCATGTGAGGGATCTACATACTGAAAATGTACCTGCCTCCATTCCCTATATGTCAGTTTTAAACAGGGCCTCCACAAACTGATCTATGCTGCTGGTAGACAGCACAGACTTTTGTTACCACTCTAACAATGTGCATGGCATCTGATGGCTTTTCCCTTGCAGTCTCAGTATCACCAGACCACAAGGGAATGAGCCTTCATTTCCATTTCCTGTATCTCATGGGAAGCTTGAGGATGGACTTACTGCATGGTTACTCATGTACAAATTAACACCATCATATAAAATGGGCTTTCATTACCTGGCAACCTGTTATTAAAAGCACAAAAAATAAAGTCACATAATAATCATTGTTCTGTTAAGTAAAATACCAGCTATTCAGTTATCTGTTCTATATGTTTCTTTACATACTTACCTGTGGCACTAGGCCAACATTATGGTTTTGCTTTCAGAGGTTTCATTATATGAATAACAAAACAATGTGTGGCAAGTGACAGCGCAACTGTACATGTAGCATCATTTTCCTGCAGTGCGCAGACAACTTATTTCAACAGAATAGTTACTTTTCCAGTAAGTAGTATTACCCAGACATGTCTATTACTACATGCGCACATATGCACGCTCACATACATACACACACACACACACACACACACACACACACACACACACACACACACACACACACACACACACACACAACACCAAAGAGCTGCTTACAGCAAAACTCAGGGATACCACAATATGTATACTCAGAGTTAATATACCACTGCTTGGCCCTTAAAAATTTAACTTGTCAGAATTCCCTAACTTCTTGAGCTATGCTCAACTAAATATTGCTGAAAACCTCCTTTACTATCCTGATAAATGGCCTATCCCTAAACTTTCCTAATACAGTAGTACTTTTCTACTAGATGCTTTCACAATAAGGACTGTTGCCATTTTCGAAAAGTACATAGCAGTTATAGTGAGTCCCAATATTTCACTTGTATATCAGGGACCTGGAACAACCTCCCCATTACCATCAGACAATATTAACTTCCTAAAATTTTAAGGTCAAGTTGAGGACCCACCTTTTCACCTCCTGGCTTTGCTGATGTCATGCTCTACATGCTAATCTTCTATATTCTCTAATTCCTAATAGATTCCTCTGTAATAATTTCAGATTAACCTTATTTCTGCTTCTGTGCTCTCTAATTTATATGTAATTCTTGTACATTTTGCAAATATTTCTACACACTATAATACATTTTCTATTAGTCACACAATCAAATAATTACATTTCTTTGGGCCAGATTCAGGAAGGCTTACACGGAGTTTAAGAGTAGTGTAAGCCTCCGTGTAAACCTCCTGATTCAGCAACAGCCCAAATCTCCGTGTAAGAGACAGCTAACACGTCTCTTACGGAGTGGCGTAAATGCTCAATACCTCATTTGCAGCTCCAAGATATGCAAATGAGGTATGTCAGCGATCCTGGCCAAACCAGTCCGTGTAACGGACGTGTTAACTAGAAATGTACTCAGCTGACAACTGAGTACATTTCTGCAAAATTAAAACGGAGCTATGTCAGCTCCAAATAAAGTGCATTTGTTACATTAAGCATGCCAATGGCCAAATATGTGGCCATTGGCATGAAAAAGTGTTGCAAAAAAGTTATATAACTTTTTTTTCACGGGATTTATGTGTTTAACTGTAGCGCACACCGCAAAGCGGGTGCTACCTAAACTCAAAACCGAAGCTTATAAGCTCACAATTGTGGGATTTATATATTACATGAAATGTCAATGGAGGGACTTGCAGAGCAAAAACAATATGGCCTCCGTTTAGTGGTTGTCAAGGGGGGGAAGCTCCGTGTAAGATATGTAACTAAGCATTACTAGGCAATCCTATGTAAATGAGGGTTACAATACTGAATCACACTGCCACATAAGTAATGAGCACTTTCTGAGTAGTGTAAGAGTTAGAGAAGGGGGAGGAACAGAGTAAGAGGTAGGTGACATCATGGGGAAGGATAGAAAGAAATGTACCAGATTGGAGGGCAATGTAAGGTAAGAGATGACAGACAGACATCAGGGAGGGAGGTGTGTCCCAACAGAACACTAGGAATGTCAAGAAATTGAGGGCATACGCTATCCCTACACTCTAAGTTTCTTGATATACGTGCATGTGGCGTGTGCACGCGTGTAAGGCGGGTTCAACATGTGGGGCGTGTTGCAAACTGTTTACAACGGTTTCTTGGGGGCGTGCAGCGTTTTAGCATGAATCAGCCTAGCTAACACCGTGTAAGGATGTGTCTTGCGTGTAACACCGTGTAGGGATGTGTACAGCGTTTAAGTTACTGTGGCGTGTTTAAGCCGGTGTGCACATTGCTCCCCTCAGGAAACAGAGAGGAAATAGGAAACAACCAAAATACAGGAAACTGCCAGAAGATACTACTAAAGTTAATTGGTGGAAACAATTAGAAGCAGGCAATTACACAGGCAGACTAGAAGCCCAACCCAGCACTTAAAACACAACAAAGAGCAGTGCAGGCTGTTTCTCACAAGAGATACTGCCAGAAACTAAGCTATCAGAGTTGAAACCTGAAAAAAGCTGAACTCAGGCAGAAATGCTAGGGGCTGCCATAGCTGTTATAATCAGACATAGGCGAATTGCTGAGGGTGGTGATAATGCAGATGCTGACAGACAACCCAGAGTGAGGAGAAGGAGAAGAGTATACAGGCCTAGGGTCACCTACCATGGGTT